>NC_071440.1:16944088-17040799 GCF_017976375.1 Cuculus canorus
TTTGTTTCTTTCTCTTACCAAGCAAATGAATGAGAACTCAGAGAAACAGCTGTTAAAAACTGGCACCAACACTCAAAACTATTCTGTTACTTCTAACAGCAACACAAGGGAGTGTCTCTAATATCTCCTGGCGAACTTCTGGGGTAAAAAGCAAACATAGCTAGTATCACTTCTAGTTAGGAAAAGAATTATGCTCCTGCCTTCTGGTCCCTGTCTCTGGGCATAAGATCCCTATAGCTACAGCCTTCTCAAAGGACAACTAAAGACACTCAAACACAAAAGCCAAGCAACTTAAGAGATCTTTTTGATTATTTAAGTTATCCTCCAGGCTCTGCTTCCAGATCATCTACCTTTCATACTTTCTTTGTCTCCATGAAAGCTATACGCTCTCCTGCTTCAAACTCATGATGCAAGGAAGAAAACTCCTTACAGAAATGTGTTCCCCAGGCTCCTGTGTGTATCAGTCTTTTCACGTAGCCCCTTGTGATTTATGGTTATCCCCAAGTGGTCCAGCTATTCACCTACCATATTCCCACATGAGCACTTCACTCAGAAGACATCCAGAAGTGTCTCAATCTGAAACTTCTTTTCCTTAGAGTACTCAATAAATTACCTGCCCAACCACGTCAGACTTCTCTTAATCTGCAGGGGTAAATACATATTTATCATATGCTTGAAGAGTAAATATCTACAAAGTGAATTACACCATCGAAGACTTAATATGTGATCTAATAAGCCATATTAATTAGCTAAAATATATAAAATACCTTCTCTGATTTAACACATATGCTTTAAATCATGGACATATTTTGTAAAAGAATTTGAGTGCTGATTGCTTTAATCATAAATGACACCCACATAGAACTAAGACATTAAACACAGCTAACTTTCCTAAGGAGAAATACATCCATAATACCCAAAAGACAGACACCTCCCTTCCCCACACTCCTGATGAGAAGACTCTTACTCAGGCTACATAAACACCAGAAGCAGCATTAGCATTACGGTCATTGCTCAGATGCGGCACATCCCACTTACAGCTTCGGTTCTGGAAGGTGCAATGGCTGAGTATGATTAATCAGAGCCTATTTGTTGCAGGAGGGTAAGGAAGGAACAGTACTAAGCATTTTTCAAAGATGAATAATAACCCAGGTATCTGGCACCTGCATTACAAACAAATGAGGAGTAATAGAGCTTGCTGGGCATAAAATGTTATTGTTTTATTAAAAAATTGCAGAATAAGCAAGCTAGAAGTAATCACCCCGAGCACTTCTACCAACTAAATAACCTTTAAATATTCTGAGGTACTACAAAAAAACATGATTGATTGGCAGCTACGTGAGTCCACAAAGGGGAATGGGGCATCTACACTTTGAATTGATCCTTAAATTTTAGTCCTACCTTAGTTCCGTTACTGTTCAATTACTAAAATAATCAGTTAACCATTTTAATGGTCCAGATCTTGCTATTGTGTTTCCTGGGCTTTTAAAGTGCTTGGACAAATATTTTTCAGGATTTAGATATTTGCCAAATTAATATCAGGAGACCGCCAGGCATTTTAAGGGGAAATGCCAATTGTTTCCTTATATTGCAAATTATTTAATATACTTTGCTAGCAATCAATCTCACTAAAAGTCCCCCTGCTTGGGGTTTAGAACAAAGAGCCAAAAAAGAACTTGTAAAGGAAACCAAGGCTGATATATCTGCAGATGGCAGGTTTGGATCTGGACAATACACTGTGTAGAAAAGGTAGCAGATACTGGATTTGCTGCGTAAAATGTTGCCAATTTGCTGATAGTTTATTTCTACAGAGCTGGAAATCGTATTTTCCCATACAACTTTATTAATGCTAACCCTAGAAATCAAAACTGAACTTGGATTCATCATTACGAATTTATCACCTTTGGCAGACAACTATTGCTGGTTTCGTATTTTCCAGTTTGTTTGTTTTTGGTTTTTTGTTCGTTCAGTTAGTTTTTTTCATCTGCTTTAGCTTCTTTCTAAAGACTATTACTTGTACCTATTTTGTCTTTCCGTAAACATCCTTAGCTCAAAGTATTTCTTCTGCTGTGTCCTTATATATAGAAAGACTTTAGCATCTCTATGGTGGAAACACTCTCAATTTACACTAAGAACAAAGAGGAAATTTAGTGGCCACTGATTCCTGCCACCACATAGTAAATTCCACTTTAAAAGGAGAAAGAATTCACACTGTATATGGACCAGCATCTGAAAAAAAAAAAAAAAAAGGATGACTAACAAAATATTTACAGTCTCCAACTACAGCACCTTTAAGTTAAATCCAAAGACTTGGATTTTTTTCTGGACTTGTATTCCATACGCGGACTTAAAAGAGACGGGCAGAGTAGAGAGACCAATATTTGCCCATCTTCAGAATGCTAAAAGTTCAGAAAGTCAAAAACATTTTTGGGACACAGCTACAATCAAATCTTTTCCCCTTTCACAAATCACATACTGTAGGGTCCCCTGTTCTACGTGGGACCAGCAAGCGCCAGGGTGTCAGGATGATGAAGTACCTGCTCTTAGCCTTCTCTCTCTATCAAGCAAGCAACTCTGATCTACCATACTACATCTCTGCCTCGGGAGAGGGAAAACAACTAGTTTTGAGTTTTAAATAAGGAACCAGAGAGCAAAAGACAGGGTTGTAAAAAATATTTGCTGTGGTTTAATAAGCACAGCCAAGTGTTCTGCTGGTTGTAATGAAAACGGTGTCTGGAGAGTTTCTGTGTGGTTATAAGATAGCAGGGGTCATCTGGGCTGCAGCCCATCAAATCAGTGTTTGAGAGAAAATTCCTATAAAAAGAAACTGAGAAAAATGGAGACTAAAGATTGCTGAGGAGACATCAAGAATACTGTATTTTGTTTCCAGATGTTTGTTCTGATTTTGTCAAGCTGTTCCTTGACAGGGAGAGAAAAGCGAAATGGTGCCGGTTCCTACTTAGCAGCTACAAGTGTTTCTTGGTATGAGTTTGCAAATAGTGGAACCGACTGAATCTTGCCATTCAGGTATTTTCTTTTATTGTTTTGATACACTGCACTTTTAATCAGCAATAGCGGTATAACCTGTAGCACTACTTTTATCATATGTACAGAAATAACAGAGATAAAGTACATGTAATGCAACGAAAAAGACATCAAGTAGCTCATAGCTTCCACACCTGTAACCAAACAATGTTTGGACATTATTTACTCAGAATTGAATCAGCTTGGAATATTTCTGTATTTCCTCTGGCAACCTGGCACTTATCAAAATGGATAATATAAATTTGGATTTTGTTAATAAGGGAATACACCTCTCCATATGGCTGGTGGAACCAGTGCCTTCTTCTGAGCCAGTAAGTATTCATTTACCACAACTTCAAAAAGAATCAAGCACAGTATCACCATTGCATCACATCAAATCAGCTTTTTCAAGTCTCTGACTTCCTTCATTAACTTTGTTTTTTACTGCAAAATATACACCATAGAGGCTAAAGCTCATATTAACACACTGCTGAAATGCTTTCTGTTCCAGGAGAGCAATGTTTAAAGAACACAGAATTGGCTTTAAGATCCCAGCACGCATCCAATTCCACACGTGCAAGACAACAATATGAAACTAGTTTATACATGTACACATATGTGCATGTACACTTATTCCAGAAAAAACAACTTTGTGCTGACAAGATACTGAAAAAGCCCTTGGAGCACAGAGTACCGAACTGGCTACTTTTTATTATTTACCTTCCTAGCTCACTTTACTTGAACATCCCATCCTCCAAAAAGCGGGCAACACTGAGGAAAGAGTAATATAGGTTTTAATAGGCAGCTCCACTTTAAATGCACAGTCTAGGGGAATGGACTTGTTGAGGTGAAAGATATTTCTTAACATCAAGTTTACTGCATGTTTTAGCTCCAACAGTCAGCACAAGGTAGAACACTCACTCGCAAGTACTTGTGGCTTATCAGCTTCTGACAGTCAGGCACAAACCTCACATCTCATGTGATGGAATACATTCAAGGCTTTGAAATTATCTCCAGTGACACATCTCAAAAATTTTCATAGATCTTAAAACTAGTTTGAAAGTAATATATGTAAAGATTAAAGACTGCCTTTAGCTGATCTCTGTTTCCTGAGCTCTAGGGTCCACACATTAAGTGTTCAAAAGCTGCTAGGACTAGAAAGTGCCTCCATAAAGGTGGTTATAAAAACAAAGTATGACATGATTCAAGGAACTGTGGTTGTGCATAAAAGGCTCAGCTGCTTAAGATTTGCAAAGAACAGCAAACAGTTTTCACAACTGTTAGGAGGGCATTATAAGCTGTATGAGCGAGACTGTGGCTGCAGGTTGGGAGAAGCGCCTCTTGTGTTCAACACTTCTGAAACCACTCCTGAGTTTTAGGCAGCCTCAAACTGGGAAAGACAGACATGGGTCTAGCAAGGCAAGACCAGCACGGGCCATGAAGGTGGTCAGGGACTGCACTACTGAGAATGAAGGAATAACAGAGAAACGTGTTTGTTCAGCCTTGAGAAAAGATACGTCCCAGGAGAAGCAGCTCCCTTCAGCTCCATAGAAGAGAGAGAGAGAGGCTCTTCTCAAGGGGTACAGTGACACGAGACAACAGACAGCCTGGAATACAGTAACTTCCGACTAGATTGAAGGACGACAAGCTTAATCAGGTAGATGGTCAAACACTGGAAGCATAGCCTAGAGAGGCCACAGGGTGCCCATCCTTGGGAGTATTTAAAACCAAGCACCTATGGAACTCAGGAAATGAAGAGAAGAATGAATAAGCAAGTGAAAAATGATCCTTAAAATTAATATCGGTGTATCCTGAAAATAGTCTGATTCTTCTAGTCTCTTATTTCAGTCAACAATCAAACCCCAGTTGTGCCAAACCCCAAAAATCAAGATAACTTCATCACCCTGAAGTACTTACAAGATGAAGGTATAATGGCAAACTGAGGATAAAATAAAGTATAATTTAATAATGAAACTGCTCTGAACAGAAATATAGGTAGTAGTAACATCACAGCAGTAGTATCACATCACGAGTAACATCACATCCTACGCAACATAATTAATTCATCATCTTATCCAAAAATTCAGCAATCATTTCAATATGTTGAAGTACCTTCAAAGAACAAAGCCTTTGTGTAAGAAGAACATACTTTCAGAATCAAACATCAGCGACGACTGAAGACAAAAGCTAAAGGTGCACTGGTTAAAGAACCTCATCACGGCCTCATATTATCATAATAAGGCTGTCAATGGATGTTAATTAAAGTCCTCACTGAAAACTGTTTAATTTCTGCCGTCCAGGATTCTCTTTCTCCCGCATGTCCCCTCTTTGTATTAAAAAAACCCTCTGTAATTATAAATGCTTTTAGTCAAGCAAACTTTTTCCCCTACTCTGTAGCTGCATATTTTAATATTGCAATGGATTAGAAATCATAGTTTTCTAAAAGGCAAAAAAAAGTGTCCTAAGAACTACTTCCTCTTCTGAAGTGCTAATTTACTTTAGCTTAAGAGCATTCATGTCATATGTCAATTTATTCGAAAGGAAAAAAACCAAATGAAGCCAAAGAAAACACTATGCACATACTTGGACTACAATAATAGGAAATTATACCTTTTGAAAAGCTTTGATTGTTTTCTTAGAATGAACTTTTGCCTTTTTGAATTGCTAATTCAGTTAATGGGTTCATTTTGCTCTGAAATTTGCATCATGAAAATTACCAGCCTTGTGAGGTCCTCTATATACAAAACAGTTTGCATATTTTGTTACAAAGGTTGTGTTTAACACTGGGAAATAGTAGGACGTCTTGAAAAGGTAAAAATGTAAGAAGCTACATTAGGGTCAGTACTTGTTAGCACTTTCAAAGGAAAACATGAAGAACCTTATTTATTTTACTTCAGTTTAATTGATGCAAAACCAAAACTCCACCTAAAATAAGCCTGTGATCAAGGTTCTTTGTCCTTCAGATTAGCCAGAAGAGCCAACTAGGCTTGCAGAGCTGGAACTTGGGCCACACCATGGTACGACTCCAGATTTCCAGATTCCCATTGTGCTATTCCCAGTGATAGGCGGGATACGCAAGTACATACAGTAAAACTAAAAAACCTCATCTTAAATCTACAGAAGTTAATATTTGTTTTCAGCTGTTTGCAGACACTGTTCTCTATTAAAAGGCAGTGCTCAGTAGCTGCGCAACAGAGAATATAGAGGAAACGATGCTACAAAATCATGCACAGCACAAACTACATCTTCATTCTTCATTTGTTCTCCATCTAACAAAAATGCATCTTGACTCAGATTTGAGGCTTCTGTGCCTCAGAGAAACGCTAATGAACACAAGAGCAGTTACCTACTGTAAGAATTCCTAAAAACTTAACATGCTTTGGAATTAAACAATAAAATAAATACAAAATTACAATAACTTACTTCTGCTTCCAAATAAGCCAATGGCACAACCGTACCCAGACTGAGGATTTGGACACATGGATTTCATGCAGTATAACATAAATCAAGCCTTGCTGAAGACAGGGAGTGAAAGTCAAATATTTGCCTAGCCTTGATGTTTCTCAAAGCCACGTGATGATTAAGACGCCTGAGATTTTCTTCTAACATCTACTGCTGAGGGGCAAGATAGCCCTATACCATCACCAGAACTAAGCACACACCACCTCAGCAACAACCAGACTACAGCATCTTTATTCAACTACAGAGGACTGTAGAAAGCAGTAAAGAATCCTTTTGGATTAGCAAATCATGACGCTGTACTTCACTTTCAAAAAAGATAAGTGTATAACATTTTCTCTGGGAAAGACAGAACAATCTAAATGGGCAGATGCGATTGGAATATATACTCACGCAGCTCAAAAGTCCTTTGAAGGCTCAGTGTTATCGAGGCCACAAACTGGCAAAGTCTAATTCAGAATATTTATGAATTTTATTAATTTAAGCCTAGGGTAATGATCTCAACTGTTAATGAGGCTTTACTGCATCAGAGCTTGAACAGAAGATTAACAAGCTTCTTTTTTCTTCTTCTTACTGGCCACCATTCCTACACAAAAAGCCTTTCAATCCTGTTGCATGACAAGGCTGGAGAAACAGCAGCATGCTGTAGTATGGTGGGGAGAACCTCTTCAAGCAGCACATATAAACAGAGTAGCTGTATGATCTGCAAAACAGCTGAGACACAATTGGGACTTCAGAGTTCACCAGTACTTTATGGACCATAGTTGTAAAAGCTCTGAAGTAATTTAAGCACCAGCAGCACTCAGGATACTGTGCCATAAACTACAAATATTCTAGGAAATGTTCTTTAAGAAGCAAATAAATCAAAATTTCTTTAAACTCCTTAAAATTCACTATGTAACAATACCTACTGAAGGGGAAATCTTAATCCAAAAAACTAATGGCTTACACGTTTCAGTGTGAAATATAATTTTTGAAGTGCTTAGCTTCTGAAAGCAACTGTCTGTACTGTTAAAGGAGTTATCGAATGTAATATATAGGCATGAAGAATTACACAGTGCAGGAAGACTACAGTGTTCCAAGTTGTAATTGTCATAGCCTAACTTCACAGATATATTTATAATAGAGCAAACCTTTAAAAAAGATTACCTGTAGTTCTTGCTGTGAAAATGGTACTTTATGAAAGCAAAAATAAAAAGACCAACCTGAGTAGACTACTGTATATACTATTACCAACTCTGAAGTCTGAACTTATCCGCCTGTTCACTTCCAAGCATTAAAAAAAAAAATCATAGAATCACAGAATGGTTGGAAGGGACCTTAAAGATCATCTAATTCCAACCCCTCTGCAATAAGCAGGAACATCCCCCACTGGATCAGGTTGCTCAAAGCCCCATCCAACCTGGATCTTGATGCAAACATCCATCAGCACGACTGTAACGCTGCAGACCCATTCACACACACAGGACTCCAATCTCAGACACTGCCGATGGATGTTTGCATCAACATTTTCATTTCAATACCACATTCCAAATGCTTGCTATTCTACACTACTCCTTTTATTCTCTTTTTAAAGTAAGTCAATCTTAATCTTTCGATAGTATGATTTCACATACTTCAGATAGGAAACACCACAAAACTAAACTTCCCTGAACACCTTTAATACCCTAGCTCCAAATTTTCAATCGCCCTTTAGTACTCTACTATAAGACTGGTTCAGCCATCTTTACGGTATTTCATTGTGCTTCGTACACCCACAGAGTGCTATCATGTTATCATCAATGCAGTCTTGTTACAGAGTAGTTTCAATGAGTCAATACACACCAGCAATTTGAAAGAGCAGGAACTTGCAGCCTGAGCACGGACTCGCAGCCTGAGAACGGCAAACTTTTATTGCAGTATCTTTTATGATTTATTGGAACACAAATGTGATAAACGGGATCCACGCTTCATAAAAAGCATCGAGGTACTCTTCTATGATCATAGGTACATACGAAAGATCTCCAAAGGCTTTCAAAACAGAAAGTCTTTGAGAGGAAAGAGACTCTCAGCCAAAGGTTAACTATGTGCACAACATGCACAGGTAATGTTTGTGTCTCTTGGACTCAACCCTAAACCTTCGAAGGTTGTGTCCTAAAAGCTCTTTAAAAAGATAATCATGACCTGCATATAGTTTTTCTGTATTATGAAAGAGCACCGTCACATTCGGAGAAGAAGTTCTTGAATTTTTTCGGCTTGATATAAAAAAGAATTTCTTCACCATGAGAGTGGTGAAGCACTGGAACAGGTTGCCCAGGGAAGCTGTGGCTGCCCCATCCCTGGAGGTGTTCAAGGCCAGGTTGGATGGGGCCATGGGCAGCCTGGTCTAGTGGGATGTCACTGCCCATGGCAGGGGCTCCCTTCCAAAGCACTCTATAATTCTATGAATTCAGTGTTTTGTTTGGCAAAAAAAAAAAGAATATATTCCTCCTTCCTTGTTACAGTTCTGTGATTTCTGAATCGTAAGGCAGTATGATTGGCTGTCCTGATGGCATCCAGCGTTAGGAGGTTAACCAACACACAGAAATAAAGGCTCTATAAAATCATCAGGTGCAATTTCTAGCAAATCAAGAGACAAGTCTTCAATCCTTCATACACATTGATTGAACAAAATTGTCACTAGATGGCATCTTGTCATCACACTATAAATCTCAGAGCTCACCACTCTTACTCCCTTGTGACAGAAAATACTAAACCCTATGTGTCCTGATGAAATTTCAGTTTAATGCACAAAATCCTGGGTTTACCATGATGCAACACATATGGTCCTAAGAAATCCCCTCAAAAATGGCAGAAATTTAATATTCTTAAGTTGGCTTTTAATACATGAGGTCATGCATATATAAAAGTGATAGCAAAATTAAGGGGAGTTAAAAGAAGACCTTTGGAGGGGGGAAAGGGGGGGGACAGGAGAGGCTGTTTGTGTGTACGGGGTGTTCCAATTTATATGTCTCATCTATTGGACTTCTCCGAAGTTTTTATTGCTGGCTTTTAGAAGCATGCTTTCTTCATTTGTTTTTGAGTTTGGTTTTTGTTTTAATTCTAGGCTTTGCTACTTCGGAAACTTTGTTCATATAAACAGAATGAAAAAGAAATTGAAAGAAAATATTAACTGAACTATAAATACTTTTAATGTTAATGATGTATCAAGTCATTTCTTCTAGGAGAATAATAAAAGTATCAAAATGAACCCCGTGTGCTTCTCATAATGCAGCTAAATAGAATTTGATGGACAGCAAGACAATACTTTAAATCTTGCTTGTGAAAATATTTATGCAAATCAATACTTTTATTCATTTCTTTGCCAATATCATAAGTTCGCAATGCCTGACTGAAAAGCAAGCAAAAGGAAAAGAGTCAATGGAAAAACTGGGCAAAATTATCGAATTCCCTTTAGTTTCACTTTAATTATGTAAGTAGAGATCTTACATTTCATACAGCAGCTGTTTATTTATAGCTTGCTTATTAGTGCTGCGAACTCCATCTGTGGGAACACACTCCATCCCACAATTTAGTGCTACTGGTAGCAAAAAATGTCCACTTCTCTGCAGCTTTCATACAACTTTCATGCAGATAGTCTTTTCCTGCTTTTTCTTCACCTGTTTGTTTATTCTTAGATTAAGAGTACACACACAAACTCCTTCCTGAAATCTGTTAAACTCCAGTATTTAGAACTACCTAAAATTGCATGTTACTAACAGAAAAGGCATTTGTTTTTCCATTCCTTACTCCGCAAGTCTTTTTAAAAGGAACTGAGAGCCTTCAAACATTAGTTTGGCTTATCCTTCATGAGTAACTTCACAAAGACGACCTCACATAGACAATCTATTCATAAACATCCTCTTCATTGGATGCCCTTCCTTCTATGAGCTTAGCTGCTGTTCAGCCCCAGCTTTTCTTTACACAGCAGAACCAGGAGGACACACAAGCAGCAGCAAGGATCTTCTATCACACTTTACCTGCATTTCAGCAGCTCTCTAGAGTCACCTGCTTATATTAGCATTTGAGTTTCCAGCTAGTGGAAATTGCTTATTCTTATTTTACTTAGATTGACTTAGCTCCTTGGTGAAAACAAGGAAGCAAAAGAACTTCTGGCAGCAAAAGGAAGGAAGGTTGCTAAGAGAACAAGGCATTACTTCGTATCATCTCTGCTGCCAGCCAAGATGACACCAAATTTTACGTTAATCAATGAAAAACAAAACATCAGCTTATCCTAGAGATCTTGTTTTCTAAGAATAAGAAAACAGCTACGACTTTGTAGACGTCCACACCATTCCCATTCTAAGCGAGGCTATCCCATGATACCAAGAAATCAGCAAAGTAGGCACCTAATTTAATTACAACACGCAAGTCATAACCTGATGGAAGAGGAAAAGGGTATCAATGTATTACAGGAGTTCGAATGTAAGAATGAATGGTTTGTCTTCATTTCATTTGTCATCAAATAACATTTATAATTTCGTGTTTCCTCTATACAACCCATTATAGTAACATTATCTCATCATCTAAATGATGGTAGTGTATTTTCATGCAGACTATTTCCAGTTAGCATGGACCACACACCTCTAGCCATTGCGCCAACTCAGCCAAAGTGATAAAAACCCCTACATATCCACACATGCAATAATAACAAGCAATAACACTGAAAAAAAAAAAAAAATGTAAGGAATTAGAGTCCAGATTCCTTAACTGCTTTTAACTTTTCCTGCCTGCTGTGGACTAACACAGCAACAGATTTTGTGTGCCTGGGTACTCAAAAGCAGCCCAATCTCATGATGACAAAATCTCCTCACATTAGGCATCTCAGGTAAAATTTTGACCAAATTCCGAATTCAATTCACATGCAGTGAAACCCACAAAGTACTCTCAGATCCACATGGTAGAACTCCATACAGTTTTCCTATATTTTACAGCAGTTCTATTGATAAGGTCGAGAATTTAAAAGAAAAAAATAATCACCATCTTCCTCAGATTTTTTTTATTCTCACAAGTTCAATCAGCTCTGCAGTATCATTTGAGATATCTGCATAAGGCACTTTCTCTTCTTCCCTGCATAGAAGACACACTCCCCTCCTGCCCAACATATTATCCAAGTGTTCTCTGATGATGATTAGGGAAGAGCAGTTTTTTTCTTTCCATTCTATTCTTGTCTCTGGTAGTGGTAGATTTATTTAATATTTTTTATTAAGAATGCTGGTGCTGAGATACATTCTATTCAACAGAAATCTAAAATTTAAGAAGAAATCCACTTTTTTTTTTTTTTTTTTGCAAGCCATTATCTCCAGCTAATAGATATCTCTCATAAAGCAGCAGCAGAGATAAGGTAACTTTAGGTAGTTAGCACATTTCTATTCAGAAAGCACAGGCAGCAATTCTTACAGGCATTTTATTTTTCAGCAAAAATCATTATTGTCCCTACTGAATTACCCTGAAGAGTCTTATTTTACTCCCCCTACCTTTTCTCAACATCTCTTGATTAAAAAGAACACTTTTTTTTTTATCAAATATCAATATATAGACAAGAATTTGAGAAATTGAGACTAGGGAAAACGTAAACCTTTGAAACAAGCAAGGTGAGATTTTAAGGTAGCCTAGAAGAAGAGTATGAAACTGCCAATAGGAGCAACAGCACTTAGAGGAAGCCATAAAAGGGACAAAAAATGGGAGAATGCTAGCCCAAGCGCAGCCGCTTAGATTCTGGAATCCACTCATTTGACAGCTTCCTAAAGCTTCCCAGTAGCCATTTCGTCAGGCAGCTTTCCTTAGCTCCACGGTGATAACTGATTGCCTGACGACATTTAAAAACAAAAGCAAGGTTTTAAAAGGCACAATCACTCAGCTTAATGAAAACATCTTGAATTATTTAACAAACAATCTATTAAGCAGCTATAGCTATCAAGGAACATGAAGTCTGATCACTGTGATTCACCACCAAGTCAACACTGCAGTTTTATATCACTGCATCTCCAGCCATTCCAATAAAGTCTCAATGATGAAACACAGAAGTAAATTCAGTCTGAGTTTCGGGTGCATTAGACTTTCATAGTGATCGGTCACTAAGAGCAGGAAACGCAGCCAACAATTATTAAAAAAAAATACCTGGAAATAAGACTTTCAGGCTTTGGAACTGGAGAATTATTCAATAATTCATTCACGGATCCATTTGAATTCTCATCTGTCAACTCTCCTTTTATTACCAGATTGTTCTATAAGCAATGATCTGGCAACACATTTGAAAAATCTATGTATTCCTTCTCATCCATCACAAGAAACTATTTCCCAAGCAACAACAGAGACAATGTAATTTCAAGAGAAATAAGCTCAACTCTTAACTCATTATTTTTTTATGCCATGGCTGTGTGGCATCAGAAACATAATGGAAAGCATGAAGCCTTTTTCTCTTCCCCTCACAATCTTCTTCAGCAGATCAAAATGCTCTGTTAAACTTGCCTTTCTAATTCCTCCCCTCACCCATAAAGAACCAAGACCCCAATAATTCAATGCGTACAAATCACCGAGGCTCAAGCAAGACAACTGAAATCCTGCTTCAGGCAGTACTTTGAAGTTTGAGGACATTTTCTTACAGACAATAGCAACCGAAGGCTCAATTATAAAGTAAAGTAAAGTTCGATGAACAGATAAGTAAGGACTCCACAACCCTTTCCTGCTTTTTTAAAGGGAAGAGGGAGCTTTTACACGTAAAGTGATAGGTGTTTATAAAAACCTGTCCTGCACTTGTAGTAGACCATTTTCTATTTCAGAAAATACATTCAGCTGGAAAAACACCCCATCATTCTTCAAAATATTCACCTGTAACCAATACAAACTTATTTTCAATGCAAATATATGATGCACAGAAACAAATTTCTTAAAATAAGCCTTCACCTTCCACATCATTTTTTTTCCAAGTTAACTTTTGACAAACAAAGAGAAAGGCTGTGAATGTCCAGTATCTATTAAAGCCTTTGAAAGCTGCTCTGGTAGGAAGTACCAGCATCAGTGAAAGAATTATTTAAAGATAATATTCTTCCAAAACTTCATATATGGGGTAAAAGGAGATTCTGTCCAATCATCGTCATCAGCAGATAAATTAAAAATCTCTTGTATATATTTTGATCTTTCAAGATATTTTTGTATTTATGTTAATGTGACTGAGCAGTTTCAAAAGGCAGTGATTTCAAACTGAAAGTGTTCATCTGGAAGAAGTCCAACCACATCCTTCTTTCAAGGAACTTTCGAGAGTTAAGGTTCATGTTTAAAATTGCATAAATCGTGCCTGCAAATAGGAAAGAAAGGGTCTTGCCAGATACTTGAAATATTTTTATTTCCTTATTCTGAAATAAACTCACATTTCTACAATCTTAAATCTAAGGGGATACAATTTACATAATCAGAAGAACAAAAAAACACCAAAAATATCACACATAAAAACACAAATGCGCACAGAGTAACATCAGCTACTGGCATCATGGAACCAAAGGCACTTGAAAAGGCTCTATGGCATGATTTTAGTGTTTTAGAGAGATTAAAAAAAAATCATTAAAGGGTCTTAACTGCAATGAACGATCAACCTTCAGCAATATCAAATGCAGTTGAATATCAGCACTACGATATTAACAGATCAGGCCCATAACACCTTAGCATTAACTTATGTTATGGTGCAGTTATTTCCTGCCAAGTGATAATACTACATGGAAAATGAAGGATAAGTGCAGTATAGAGACCGACTAGATCATTTCTATTCTTTAAGCCAATATAAGACAGTTCCTCTTGGTCTTCTCAGCTTTCAAGCAAACAGCGGCATTACTTCTGTGCGCACTTTGGCCTTGGATGTCACTGAACTTGCCCAAACTTGGTTTCTTTTTCTCCATCTGCCCTTCATCTGGGGACATCATTACAATATGGAATTGCAGGGGGTGGGTTGCTGTCATACCCCACCCTGCAACTTACTCAGATGCCATTCTCCTCTGTGTAGGAGCAAGAGACAATCCAAAGCCAACACCGTATGTTGATGTGACACAGTTAGTAGCACGCAAGATAGATTGACTGGGCTATTAATGAACTTACACCGCAATGACACTAATCACTTTTATCCAGTTAGGTAAGACAGATCTGTACTATACTCTATGTCCAAGTATGAAAGAGCATTTAAGCAAATTCAAGTACAACCATTCCAAAAGCAGTAAGGTGTCACAGGTAAAAATTGATTCTAGCAATTGATAGCTGAAACAATTTAAAAGATCTAAACTCAGTTACAGAATCTAATCTATCCAGCAAAGCGCTTCTACTTACAGGACCTTGAGCACTGTTCTTCACGCTGTAAACCAGAGTCATAACATCAGATTGACAGTCCTAAAAAAAGAGAGAAAGGGATAAGAAAAAAAAACCACAGATTTAAGAGCAGTTTGTACTTTATGTAACAGGAATAAAGTTCAACATCAAGCACCACTATAATTAGGTTCAGAGAAGCCATTAATAAAACATTACAGAAATTTTCATTGCCATTCAAATTAATCATTAGACTCTCTTTACTAAATTACACACTTCTGGGGGTTTACCATAACAATTCCCAGGACGACTAGTATTCTTATCCCTGCTTTAGAAGGGTGTGGGTGGGAAGGACAGCACGATGAAACAGCTACAGAAGTTCAGTCACAAAGTCCAGTACTCTTCCTGAATAAGGTCTGTGCCGCCTCACCATAATAGTATGGAACACAGTTCCCAAACTGCCTGAAATTCTCTTGGTATCTTATGAAAAATGACACTCAATTCCATCAGAGGGACCCTGTTCGGCAACATCAATGTGATGTTGTTGCAAACCACCGGATCACAGGCTGTGCAAGCAGGGTCACAGCTGCGCTAGCTCATCACTCTTGCAGACAGGTCTACATCTGGGTCCACCCTAACATAATGTAAAATTCCTAGTTTTCTACCCCCCCTGAAGCTTCCCTAGCACCCAAACTGGCATTCCACAAGTGTGGACACAAAGCAGATTGGGGCTTGGGCAGATCTTCTGAAGGACTTGCAGTTACAGTGGAAAACACCAGAATGCAGGGGGGAAAAAAGAGAGTGGTGAGACACTGGTCCAGGTTGCCCACGGCAGTGGTGGCTGCCCCATCCCCGGAGGTGTTCAAGGCCAGGTTGGATGGAGCCTTGGGCAGTCTGATCCAGTGGGAGGTGTCCCTGCTCATGGCAGAGGGTGGAACTCTATGATCTTTACGGTTCCTTCCAACCCAAACTATTCTATGAAAAAAAGAAGGAGTCTTATTTTTGTACAGATAGTGTGAGAATAAGCCGACTACATTGTTGGTAATTCAATACAGAAACAAAGGCTTCGAGAGGTTTTTTATATTGGCGATAGAAGTGCCTCAGTATCCAAACACAGACTCAAGAAACAGAAGTGCAAGATGCAAGTCAGAACTATTTTCAAAAACGTTATGTTACAAAGCAGTTGGCCTGTTGGATTTGGCTCTTCCCGAATGAACTCAGCCATTACATTCATATTTATATTTTGAAAAGGCCTCCCAGGGTGAGGCTCCTGCTACTTTGCCTTTCCTGTCAAAGAGATCAGATACTTATATGGAAGCAAAGCTACTCTGTTCCCTTTAAAGTTTGGGAATGGAGGTTTGATAAGCTGAAAGTGAGGCATGTCTGGCAAAGACAGCTGAGTAACTACTCCTTTTAATCATTATGTTTATGTCTCCAGATATTAAGCTTCTAGATCTTCCACTTACAGGAGATGTGCTGCAATCTGGGAAAAAGAACTTATTTCAGGGAGTTGATAGTAATTCTCTGGTTCTTCACTGCGTGACCTTTCTGCATTTCACTTCTCTGCATCCCAGCTTACCCATTCATATATGGAGGACTATACCATTTTCTCACCTAAAAGGAAGCTTTATGCCTGTAAACTGTCTCCAAAGATGGCTATTGCAGAAACGCAGCAGTCTGAAACATATTACATTTCCCACCAGCACATGGAAAGAAGTTCTGTGCCACAGAATTTAACGTCTTTATCTTTTATACAACTCTGTCTTTTCCAGAAGGAAATGGCCAGAGTTCCATATAAATGTCTTTTTAAACAGATATTTTGCAAATACACTTTCCCCCTCCCTCCCCCCAGTTCATTTCCAAGCAGCTCACAGCTTCATAAATCAGTAACAAATTAATAAACAGCTTTAGACCAATGTTGCACATGGGACACTTACTTGGAAAGCTTGTGATGTGCTCCATATTAATAACACACTTACCACCTGTGATAATCCCAGGCACATGAAGCCAGAAAATAAAAGCCAAATTATCGAGACACTACAGGCGACTCAGAATTCCAACAATAGTTCAAAACTAACCTAAACCTGTTAGTAAGAGCCTGAGCCCCTTCCCAAGCAGTGCCAGAAGCCTGGCCTGGACAGACTGGTAACTGCCAAACACCAATCTCCTCCTCTGCTATTAGACAGATTGAAATAATCGTTCATTCACTACAGCTGCAATAATAACATTCAGGTGCAGCTTTCTGATAGACAGAAGAGATTAATTCTCTATTCCCAGCTCCAGGATGATCATAATGATTTTCATATATCACAATCACAGAACCATTGAGGTTGGAAAAGACCTTTATGATCATCAAGTCCAAACCCTAACCTAACACTGCCAATTCCACCACTAAACCATGTCCTGAAATACCACATCTCCACATCTTTTAAATCCCTCCAGGGATGGAGACTCCACCATTTCTCTGGACAGCCTCTGCCACTGCTTGACAACCCTTTTGGTGAAGAAATTTTTCCCAATATACAGTTTAAACCTCCTCTGGCACCACTTGAGGCCATTTCCTCTCCTCCTATCACTTGTTACTTGGGAGAAGAGACCAGCCCCCACCTTGCTACAACCTCCTTTCAGGTAGGTGCAGAGAGGGAGACCCTATCTATCCAGCCGCCATCTCTCCAGACTGTACAGCCCCAGTTCCCTCAGCTTCTGCTCCCCAGACTTGTGCTGCAGCCCCTCTCCCAGCTCTGTTGCCCTGTAAGACATTTTCCTATGCACTATTTCTGTATTTAAAACAAACTAAAGATTGTTTTGTGGTGTTCCATTCATGGTCCCTTTCAGGTAATATGTCATAACAATCTCTCATATGTTCGGGTTATGCGAAGCCTTATTGTAATGACAAATCAATTAACTATGCACTTGTCTTGTAGTCTAGAGGAAAGGGAAATAATGTCACTTCAGCACTGCAGTATTCGTGGCAGCACAAAGAAAAACTCTTTCCCTCTCCTATAGAACTGTTCCTAACAGTGCCTCCTCCAGGTAATTTGTTTTAGGTCTGTTGATTCCATGAACATTTGTGTTTTGAGATGATTTCTGCTTGGTCTGCAAAGTTGGAATTGCAACAACCATTCACAGGCTGTTGTGGTCTACTCTGCTATAAAGGGCAGCTGTACTGTCTACACATCAGAAGTTTCTTACGATATCCTCTTCTATCCATCTGCCCTTACAGAAATCATGAAATAGCATTAAAACACTCTCTAAACTGTATATGAGGCATACCCTTCTCCCTACCCCTCCAACTAAAAGTTTGGAGTAAATGTCAGCTTATAGACATTACTATCCACTCTTCTTGCTTTAATGGGAAAAATAAATTTTGGCAGTCTTTCCCTGGTGTTAAAAGTTGTAGCTACTCCCTGGGGATAGAAAGAATCAATGCAAGTAAGATCCATATTTTCTTTCTTGGTACAGTACTACTTCCAGCAATTTGTTTGACTGACTATGCCTTCTATTACCATGCAAATTGTTTCAGGCTGCAGCAAAAAAAGTATTAATCTCCCCTCAGTAAGTCATAAAATAAAGAAATCGATTTCAAGGTCAATTTAGTCTAAATAACACCTGCTGCCCTTTTTGTAACATGCAGGCTCCTCTGAAACACTAAGTTGCTGTCTATAAAGGCATCAATACGCAATGTTTCACATAAATCAAGGTAACATATAGCACAGTACTGCCTATTTTCAATGCACCATCTGAGGCTTAAAAAAAAAAAAAAAGACTCAAAAGGGGTCCCTTGTCGTCATACATTTTCTGCAGAAGCATGACAAAAAATGAAGCTAAAAAAGTCTTGTTTGGGGTCTAATTACACAAGCTTTTATCTCCTACAGGCTTGGGTATACTGAGGGGTTCTCGGCTCCATGCAGAAAACACTCATATCCACAAAGGGTGCGCCTCAAAGCAAGAGCTTCAGTGGGAGCAAGGGGAAGCACTAGACACAAGAAGAAATATTTTTCTTCTCCTATTGGAAAGCAAAATGGAAAAGAAATAGGGTAATGGTGCTTTTTACCTCTCCAAACTATGTATGCAGGAAAGGCAAATTACTAGAAAATTTCTCTGCTGCTCACACAGAGGAAAAGCTTTTAAGCGTAGATACATTTCTGAGGTGGTAAAAATAGACCTATTTTTCTTCTAAATATACTAAATAAGATTTCATGGTAGCAGAAGACCTCATTTAATGACTCTACAGATCCTCTACATTCATGCACTGTTGTTTCCTGAAAAGTTGGCCTTGAACTCTTACGTGTCTGGAACCTAAAAGAGAAGCTACAAAACCATGGGACCGGGTGGACTGGTGCATATGTTTCTCCCCAATGTGGTAGTTCTTTCCCATTATGTTAAGACAACTGTTTATCCTTTACCATATACAATTCACAGCAGTGCTGGTGCCTCTCTAAATACAAAATCCTTGACAAGAATAATTCTGGGCTGCCTGGTAGTCAAGAAGGACAGTTATTTGGGACAAAACCAGAGTTCAGGGAGAGGATTCTTTCACAAACAGCCTCGTCACCTCAAGTCTTCAGAGCACCGTTAGGTTAGAAGCCAAGGAACACGCCAAGCGTGCCACATCTAAAAAGATGAAGGGTATTTTTTTGTTGCAGACTATTTCTTCCCCTGGGTCCCCTAGACAACCTAGACAAGCAATAGCCAGGCAGTGAAAGTTCCTGAATAAAGCAATTATGCAGATATTCTGTAAAGAGGATTTCATATTCTTGCTAGGCTTCTCTAATGAAAATAAAATAACGTCTTGAAGGTTTTCAAAAAGTGATGAAGACGGAAGGAGGAGTGAGGCTGAGCAAACAGAAAATTGAAATCAGTTTACAGAAGAAGATGGTTTAACAGCAAGAGCCACATTTCAGCTTCCCTAAAAAGGACATATTACAGAAGAAGGCAATTCCTAAAGGTTTGTGCCAGACACACAAAGAACGATGTTCCTACACGGAGTGCTGCAACGGAAGTATTCTTCCTCTAGAATCAGCTTAGTAAGTGGTGTCTATTTGCACTTTTTCTTCCAATATTATGCCAGAGACTGTACATCCACAACTCAAGGGGTGTCCACGCTGTATTCTGTAGGCGAATGTGGCAATTACTGGAAAGTCTTTACCTTCCTATTCTAGACAGCAGAAATACATTCCAATTGTAGATACAGAAAAAAACCCCATCAACTACATTACTTAGAGGAGGGACTAAGTTAAAAGTCAGACAACACCATGCCTGTTTCACCTTCTATGATTAGCAATTAAATATAGATTTTTTTTTAATATATATATTAAAGACGAATACATATAAAGAATGTATATCTGGAAGAACAAATCACACTTAAAATAATCAAAATACCATTTAATCAACTAATATTTGCATATATTCAGAGTATAATGATTTCTCTGCAATATTATTCTAGAGAAAATTATCTTCTTTAAAGAAAACAAAATAAGGAATATCTCCCTTTTCCAAAAGATGGCACTCAGTGAATCAAATCAAAGGTTACTTAGAAATAAGTTTGAAAACAAATTCACGGAGCAATGTAATTCACTGGATACTGAAGATTTTGTTTTATTGGATACAAGAATTTTTTTCATTGTTAAAATCCAGTCTCAAACCATATTTCATGTAATCCACTCTGTGAAATCTTACCACAAGCCATCAGAGATAATGGTTGTGTCTCAGGAGCTACCACTGTGGTTACAGATCCAGTAAAAGTCAAGAAACAAATATGAGATTTACTAGATGTGATAATCCCTTAATGTTAGATCATGTTAAATTACATATATATTTATCTTGCAGTTGACTGTGTCTAACAGCACGAGATTCCACAGTGGAAAAATTACAGAAGTCTGGAATGGCTGTTCACAAGCCTAAAACATCCAAAAATTAAGGAAAAGTAACTTTTTTTTTTTTTTAATAGTGTTTTTGTTGAGGTTAAAGAAAATGTGTAACACTAACATGAAAGATACTCAGCAGGAAAGAGAAATGTTAGAATAAGAACTTTTTTCAACAGGTAATCATCTTTCCAATATGCCAAAGCACACACTTCAAAAAAAACAGAACAATGAAGCACTGGAAATAACATGGGGAGATATTTCCTGGAGATTAAGAACATATGCAATGCAAGAAGAAATCTAGATTAACACATCAGTTGAACAAATACAGTTAGGAATAAATATTTCCTAATCCTCAATCAGTCAGTGAAGGTGGTAAGTTATTGCAAGATCTGCTGTGAAATCAAGTTGAAGGAAAAGACAAAACTCCAGTTAAATAAATACTTTCAAAACGTAATCACAAAGAAAAGCTCTAAGATGAGATGTCTGACATTGCCTATTTATCTCCTGAATAGAATTACTTTAGGTTTACCGAGGCAGAAGCTTTCAGTAACCTACAAGTCTCTCAGGGACATTTATCTAGGAGTGCTACAAGACAATCAGGAACAGAATCTGTAGAGGAATGATAATCATCACCGAGGTCTCACAGATTGAGGAGTTCATCCTTGCACTGCAACAGCCAGTAAACATCCCCACATATCTCAAAAAGCAGTCCTGCCCTGGGGTACAGGCAGACCTCAAAGCACAAAATTTCAGCTGAGTTCAGATAAGAAATAAAAGTTCCCGTCTTAGTGGAAGCTCCGAGGAACTCAGCTGGGCTGTAATTCTACTCAAAACAGCCTCATATAATGTCTCCAATGATTCCTGCTTTGAACCAACTGAAGCAAAAATTGTGCTAGAAATTTCACAAAATCACACTCCCATCGTACTCCATCACCAAAACATATCATCAGGAAATACTGGATTCATGAACTTTCCAACATTTTCTGTAACTGAATTAAAAGACAGAATTTCAGACACAGGAACATATTCTGATTCTTTTTCTCCCCAGACACAGAAAAATGCCTTATAACTACATCATTTTTGATCAATGATTGTTTTCAGATGTATTTCTCCAGAGCGGTCTACCTGCCTTATCACAGAAGCATAAAACCCTATTTGCAGGAGGTACTTTTAATGAGATTCTGCGGCATCAGTTAGAACAGAGCTACACCCAAATCTAACTCGGATGAAGATCTGTTAATGGCATAGCACTATCGTTATGCTAGTAATGCATTCTAACTACTTTACATTCTTCTGTCCCAAACTGCTTCAACAAGTTATATGCAAGTTTCTAGCATCATGACTTCAGAAAATAATCAAATGGAAGCATTTAAAGCATCTCCTCTTTAAATGTCCTTAGGAAACAGTTGACTACTTCCCAATCCCTTATAGTATCATCTAGATTTCAAAAGCATTTTCGTTTTCTCTTCCAGTATTGTGCCATGGATTCTACATCCCTGACTCAATTAAGGACCGATAAAGATAAATAAACTAAATATTTACATTATACCTTGTGCCGTGATATTTGATAGGTGACCCTCCTTTGTGTCCTATCAGAGCAGTATGCCGTGCACTGCCCACAACTTCAGTAGTTCCTCCTAAGAGCGTTTTAACCCTGAGTTTACTTTTTTCAGACCAAATTTAAAAAAACAGGTGACATACATTACCATATTATAACTATAATAACTGTTCTCTGACTGTACTTTCAATGAAGAGTGACAATTACAAGCCGCCTTCTGCTCTGAACACTTGCTGTTTTACCCAAGATTTCTTGCAGGACTGAAAGAAAGCTGCAGTCATGTATTTCAATTTTTGTTATGCTACTGCCACGATTAAGAGACGGGACGCAGCTTGATGCAAGCAAATGTCGTCCTTACTGTGCAGCTAACATATATTTATACTACTAGTTACAGATAATTAAGGCTCATACATATTGCAAAAAGCAAGCTCATTATTGGCTACATCGTTAAAGGCCAACTCCTCCTTAAGATACATTTTTGTGATTTCTTGTACTTCTTTATCTATGTCCTGTTGTTCTATAACAGCTATGCTCAAGGGTACTGTGGCCTTGCTTATAAGAATTCTAGAGGCTGCTTACGCGTCAAAGTTCTTATCTCACTCCTTCCCAGGGCCTGTGGAATAAATCATAGTGAGATTGGGAGTTAGTAACGTAAGCCATCCAAGGCTACATAGCCTGCAATTAAATTTTGACAATATTCCTCTGCACACTTTACCTCCATTAATCAGAGAAAAATTTTCTACATGCAAAGCAACTGGAAAAGAAAAAGAGCATGATACTTTAGGAAAGATATGACTATACAAGGCTGTAGCGTTTCTATACACAGGTAAAGTAGCATTTACATTCTGACCTTTTTGAGTGATGTTATAGGTACAATTATACATTACACAAGCATCCATTATTACTGACCTATTTCACTGGAACCTATCTTGGACCGCTGTCTGTAATGACACAAACATAACCTCTTCCTGTCATTTTTATCTCAACAGGTCCTTCCCATTCGCCTGAGTCCCAGTCTTTGTATAGTACTTTGATACCTTGCTGGTCCTGGTTATTCAGTCCTGACTCTAGCGATCGGTGATGGATTACAATCGGAGGACTAGTTCTATTTCCAGTTAAATGTAAAAAGTTCAAAAGTTCAACACATAAGTCGCCTTTGCAATTCTTTCACTAGGAGGTAACATTTCTCCCTTTTTTTTTTTTTTTTCAGTTTGAGGAGCTTTACTTTTAAAAGGTACTAATTGTGCTATTAGACCAAATGCCTGACACAGAATAACAAAAACATACATTTTGGATGACCATCAAGTCGTCTGTGGGCTTTTCTCTGAGTAATGGCTTTTTCAATTTTGCTCAAAGTTTGTTGTGCATCACTCCTAAAAGTACGAGGTGCTGTTAAAGCCATGTCCTCCCTTAAGAAGATCAAATAATGGACTTAGTTCTGCATTAGTTATACACAAATAAGGTTTAACTCGACTGATTGTTTCTAGGAGCTTTTGTAAATTGTTTTAACTACTATTTGCAATTTGGCTTGCTGGGGTTCAATTGTGGCATTCAAAATTTTCCACTCAAAATATTTCCAGGTTTGAATTTTTTCAGGAATACAATCTTTGAAATGGTATTAATTGAGCAACACAACTGCTTTGGGTAATATACACAGGTGGGAAAGGAATATAAACCATAGCTTGTATTTGTCCAGTAAAATCAGAATTAATAACACCAGGTTACACAAAAAGACTTTGCAAAGTGACACTCGAATGACCTACTAACCAAAGCACTTAAACCGTTACCAATAGTACCAAAAGCTTAGAGTGAAACCTTCAATCCCTTATTATTGAGGAGGCTGTGGAGAAGATCCAAGCAGGAGCATTTACTGTTGTCACACGTCTCCGCTGCATGCTGGGTTGCTGGTTTCCTTGGTTCTGTAATGTTAACAGTTTACCTCCTGGCTTCTTTTATCTGTTTTTACCTGTATGGGAATTCTCAAGGCTGCAAATGCATTAACTTTTCTATTAATTTGCAGTTTTTTACTCTCAGAGGATACTCCTTTTGGACTCTTAAATCATGTCTTCATTAGTATCTGGCTAAAATTCCCTTTACGGTTGTCTGCACTAGGACCCAGCAGTTTCTGATCTGATAAGGGACACTGGAATGCAGTGTGTTCTTCATAAATTGTTACTCCCCTAGAGAGAGATAAGGACTCCCAAGCTGAAACAAAACAGAAAACCTTAGAGGAGTAAGAGGTCCCAGGTAAATCTACCTGTTTGCCAGCTTAATGGACGTTTGAGATTGAAAGCTTTCAGAGTTGCAGTTTTAAGATTAATCAAAACAGAGGCTCAATATAACCAAAACCCAATTTGCAAGTCTTACAAACGTTTAAAGCGCTTTAAACACACACACACATACACACACAGAGAACCACTCTTTTGAGAGCTGGATTAATATACCTATACAATATTGTTTATGACCGGTCAATAAGAATAGCACGATGGTATGAATATTTAAACTATACACGGCACCGAACACACACAACACTCAAAATATGACGGAGTTGATGGGAGACAAGCACATCCGATGATGATCAACAAGTCTCAATTTATTGATACGATAGGCATGCTTTTATAATAGCAGTAATAAAGCTCATACATATTGCAAAAGTAAGGCTCATCATTGGTCCAATACAGAGTGTCAGCCCTGCCTCTATTGCTACATTCCTAGGATGTTTGTGGTTTTTCTAGGTCCTGTTTTTATCTCCTGTTATCGCCTAACTTCTTGCTCAAGGAGACTGTGGCCTTGTACGAGGCTGCTATTATTTCACCAGCTGTATTTTCTCACATCCCTTCTCCTCAAGCCACGTCTCTACAAAAACTCTCCACAAAAATATGCACATATGTCACAAAATAAGGTTTGTATCAATTGTTTAACAGGTAATAGTCTTTGGTTGTTAGAGCATTTTCGTGGCAGAGGACTATCCTATGACAGCTGTGAATTATTCATGCATACGATGGAGCCGGTGGCTGCTTCGAGCGCAGGGGAGCTTGGCGATGAAACAGTCAGTACTTTCTCTTTTTACAGCTTTTCGAATTTCTTTTATCGCTTCATAACTACCTGATTTCCAGCGAAAATCTGGTGTTTTCCCTGCCACGCCATCTTCCTCCTCCTCTGATTCCTCGCTATTATTTTGTGCAGCTCTGTTCCGTCTTTATCTCTCCAAAGGCTTATGATGTCGGGCGGCAGATCCCTTTTGGACGATCCAGGCATTTGGAAAGGTCCTGGATCAAAGGGATTCTCCTCAGGATAACGGATTTACTAGTGATAACGGAGGGATAACTGGAAAGTCCTCCTCCCCTTTCACCTTGTCTTGGGGGCTCTTTTCTTGTACTTTTAAAGTCTCAAAAATACTCCTCCACCACGGGAGCATATGCTGTGCTTCAGCATTCCCTGTGCTTGCTGCATCCCATAGTTTAACCCCTACTTCATCCCAGAGTTCCCACGTAAAGATAGTAGATGCGGTTACGGTGGGTATCTTTTCCTGTACCCATTTAAGTATTACTTTAAGATCATGCCCAGAAATATTTTTCCTTTGTTTCTTAAGAAGGGCTTTCATGAGTTCATATATGTCTCTTTCGGGGGAAAACATCTGATTCCCCATGTTTCCCATGGCTCACCTCTATTCTCCAGAGGGATTGTTCCTGGCCAGGTCCTGCTTCTTTTCAGCAGCTCATTTTTTGTTCCGAGGGACTCGCGGCATGCCACACAGATAGGTGGTTCTAAATCGCCTCACATGGGGCACCAATTTGCCACGATTAAGAGATGGGACGCAGCTTGATGCAAGCAAATGTCGTCCTTACTGTGCAGCTAACATATATTTATACTACTAGTTACAGATAATTAAGGCTCATACATATTGCAAAAAGCAAGCTCATTATTTGCTACATCGTTAAAAGCCAACTCCTCCTTAAGATACATTTTTGTGATCTCTTGTACTTCTTTATCTATGTCCTGTTGTTCTATAACAGCTATGCTCAAGGGTACTGTGGCCTTGCTTATAAGGATTCTAGAGGCTGCTTACGCATCAAAGTTCTTATCTCACTCCTTCCCAGGGCCTGTGGCCGACAAGTTCCAGCACACCCCCCTTAAACAATCCTTCTGTACTTTGGGTTTTCCCACTGCCTGTCAGGCCCTGTGCTACATGCTACTATTATTCATGTTGTTTTTTCAGAAAGGTTGATGAGGCCTGAAATAACAGGAGATTTCTTCTTTTTATTGAAGAAATACATATAAACGCAAACAAAAGTGAGGAATCAATTCAAAAGCCTGGGATGGCTCTCCAATAAATAAAAGTAAAATGAAAATTTAGTTGCATGCAGCTATTACAAGCTCACGTAATTCTCTGGCAAGATGGCACTTATAGTGCTGTGTTTATTTCTGCCAGAATAATATGAGGAATGTTCTATCAGTCGGAACTGGATTACAAAAAAATAAGATTCAATTTAAGAATAAATGGCACGAGGCCTGGGGGCAATTTAAAATTTGTATATTTAAGAAAAATAAATCTATACAGCTTGCAAGAAATAATTGTTTCCAAGGTAAGTTTATGAAGGTATACAAGCTATGAAATTATGTAGATAGTGTTCAAATGCTACAGCACATGTCAGTTTACGAGAACCAGCAGTAAAAATATGGTAACAATAGAAAGGGAAGGCAATAAAAAGCAGATGCTCTGAGCAAGTACTGTAATGCACAGAGAATTGGATGCACAAAGCATAGAGTTTAAGGCAAAATTCTCATATTGCTTCCCCACAACTGACTTCCTCCTCTCTGCTGTTGGGTTAAACCTGTTTCCACACACATGATGGGAGCTGGACTCGCAGCAGACACACGAGTTCTGCAGGAATTTTCAATGGCACTGTACTGCTTCACAACTTAGAGGAAAAACAAGTGGCATTATTAGAATGAAAACGCCCCTCAACACCACTCTGCACTGTGCCTGTGCCCTCTCCCTAAAGATTTCGTGATGATTCCTAAAGAAGGCAGTGTGGAAGCGAAATCCTAGTGAGCCCAGAGAAATCAATGGTATTGAAATCTATGACCTATGGAAACATTTTGAATTTTACCACTATTTCAAGACCCCAAACATATGCCTGGCTTGAATTTTCCTACAATACAAAAGCTTTCTCTTGCTAATGACCTACATAAAAGCATCCACGTTTGCTAAGCTATTAAACTAATAATTAGAGCACGTATTGAAGTGTCAACATCAGCAAACTTTCAGTTTGCAGGGAACAACAAATTTGCAAACAGAAGGAATAAGATACAGACACAGCAAGGAGTCCTATAGTGGCAAAACAATATTCTTGCTTTTCTTTAGTCTTTACATAAGGAAGACTTTCTTGCCTGTGTAAAATATTATGCAGCTTGCCAGGATGAGATAAATCATACTGTGCTTCAAAGCATCTAGCAAAATACCCTACAAACCCGTACCGCTCCCTGGTGTCTTCGATTACAGGAGTTTCCGTGTTCCTGTTGCTTAAAGGAAAAAGAGTTCGCCTATCAGTTGCACAACAGGTTCCATCTTATGGATAGTGACACAAGTCACAGAGGCTTTTCCCAGCACTTAAATCCTTACAGCACAGACAACTCTTCCATATTCCCTGTGGTGCAGCACATAGTAGACATCCTAGGCTCCAGGTATTCCTAATCCCAGGATAGTTTGCATTGTTAACTTTTGTATATAAGGAATATAGCTACAAGATAAAACTTCTAGAGTATGCGTCCCTCATCACACATTTCTCTGAGATTACAAGACTGCCTTTTCATTTTTGTTCTGGAGAGACAATATCGATTTTAACAGAAGTTGGTTTGCAAATGAAGTGATATCAAGATGTACATTTCAACATTTGCTTGACTTTATTAAACTAAACTGAATATATTGTCAATGCATTCCTGCCAGCACGATGAACATGCAAACATGGGAAGAAACATCGACCCACAATTTACACCAGTCAATCTGCACAGAGAAGTGTGAACTGAACATTCACAAAGTGCTCACGCGCGCATTATGACAGCACTCAAGTGGAGCTGCAGAACCTGCTCTTACGTTTATTTCAGAATGAGAAACTGCTTGAGCACGTTTATTTGGGGGCCAGACAGGAACAGACCTTTGCTTGGGGCTGAAACGCACTGTTGGATAGGATTGCGCTGCAACTTCTAGTTGTTGCTGATACCTCTGCTTTTGCAGAGCTACAGGAATCACTTAAATTCAAACACAGCACAGTTCCAGAAGAACTACATTTTATACCTTGTCTTACTTGTCCAAATGTCGCTCCCCCTACAGGAGGTACATTTAAGCAGCCAATACTGACTCACGGTGTTTTGATCCGTTTCAAATCCAGAGCCAGCTCCCCAGTTACTTACTGAGCTGAATTTACATGGGAAGTTACTCTACCAGGGACCTGCTCTGTTATTTGAGGCTTACTGATTCTTAAATTAGAGCCACTGGATTATAAATCAAATAACATCTATTTAAATAAAATTCTAGCAATACTAGAGTTCAGTTTGGCAGAAGTACTGACTGCACCTGTGAGCAAAGTGCAGAAATTAAAATATACATAGAACCAAAAAAAATGATGTCCCAAAGAAAAACAGTTTTCTTTACATGTAATGAAGTTGCCATTAATTTAGCAACAAGAAGTCAGGTTGCAAATAACCTAAATCCATAACAAAGGCTGGCTTTGTCTTGCTGTGCATTCAGCTCTCTACAAAGAAATGCTGGATTTCAGTGTATTTCATAATTTAGCCTTTACTCTTTTCACTCCCAAGACATTTGAGCATAGGACATAATGGAAAAGGGATTACTGTCTTAAAGGAAAAGGATCCTGCAGGATCTATGGACTAGAAGCCATAATAGCCCTTTATATTCAGCAAGTACTAATAATCACTGAAACTGTCCTATATCCAGTGTGTACAGTACAGCTGCCTAAAGGGGTAAATAGGAATTTAACGCCAAGTCTACATTACATTTTTTATCAGCATAACTACACAGTTTAATCACCTAGGGCTGTGGAGGGTCTAGCTATATACATATATTCCCAGCTATGCTTTTACTGGAGGGAAGGTTGGGCTGTGAAATCAGACACCAGCCCCGACCTCTCATTGTGCACTGATCTTCCTGTGTGGTTTGGAATAAGGAACAGTAAAAACCTGCTTAACTGAGTCCCCAGAACAACACAAAGACCGTTGCTGACATACTGGTGCACTAGTAATGCCTGCTCCCTGTTCTCCCAAGCTCAAACAGTATATAACAGACCAAAATATTGGTCAGAACTGTTCGCCCTGACTTTCAAGTCCCTGGGCCCTGAATCAAAGAATTGAAAATCACTATGAAAATTAAGCAGGGCTTTAGGTTTTTTGACTTGGAACTAATTATTTTCAGGATGAAGAGTTACTGTTGTGTTTCAATGTTCTATCTCTGAAACTGCTTGACAGTACAACATTTATATATATTATAAAAACTCATGAGAGCAGCAGTCCAAAGAAAGTGTTAATAAGATACCTATAAACACTAAGGCTTTTATCCTCTCAAATTTAACTGCCAAAGTCTCAAATAAGGCCCAGTTCAACAGTTTCAAATGGTCAACTGTTGGCTTCATTGTCATTTCATTATTCCCCTGGATTTTCATCTTTTTTAAACAGCAGCTACGTTTATGCTCAGAAATAGCGAGCATTGAATCTTCTTCCTAGAGAATTCATGCTTAATTGCCAAGTCATACTGTGAATCTGCTTAACTAGAATTTACAAGTCAATTGACACACATCAGTCATCCTGTCCTGCTGACGGAGGCGGCAAGATGACTGCAAAATGCAACGTCAGTTTTTAAGACATTACCTAAACCAAACAAAAATAGGCTAATAGCAATGCCAAGTTGTCACTCTATATTTATCAATAACAGGGAATAATTTTTAGGAAAATAATAATAAGTCCTCCTCAGAATACTAATGCTAAATGACCTGAAAAACTTTCCTAAGGGACTGAAGCCATAGAACAAAGTTTCATTTTATCTTCATAGATCTGACAGCTCAATTTCCCAAGTTCCCGGGGACTTTCAGCAGTGCCTGGCCAGGGCAGTAACAAATGTCAGTGTTTACTTTGAGATCTCTTTGTTAAAGCTCTCTGTACTCAGCAGTCTCTTTAATAACACTCTTTAGGCACCAGAAGAGCATGTTCTGCGTAAAGCAATAGCGAGTGACTCAGCAGAGTGCGTCTATTATGTTTAAACAAGATGGAATTGCTGTATTTAACTAACATATGTTGAAGGTTTTTTTAATGTGAATTCCAACTCCTCAGCTCAACGTGACCATAAATTATCATTTGAAACACATGAAACTGTTCAAATTCAGTCATTTCCCACAAGCTCTCTCCGATTCTGTATATTGACTACAGAAGCAAAGGAGTTTTCCTTCTGTGCAGGGGGGTTTCAGTAAATAATCTTCAAAGCCACCCTTAATGTCCTCCAGGTTCATCCCTACAGACATGGTCTGCAACGACAAATGATACAGAGCAGCAGACTGTCACCTGTTGTAATCCACAGGGCCTTCTTACATGCATCCACTAAGGTGGATCTTGTCACTGGTGCCATATGCTTAAGGGTCTATGGAAATATGGAAAAAGCTTTCAACATTACCACCAAAAAAAGAAGGAAGATACAGACATATGTAAAATAGCCATAAGCATGGCATCAAGGAAAGAGTCTGTCCAATGTTTGCTCTCTACTCCCTTTCCCCTCAAAACTACTTCACGCCTTCCTAGTTGAAGGAAATTTTAGAGGTAGATATTTTCCTTTTCTCTAGCAGAATACCAAAGCATTGAGGTACATTTTCCTTTCAACGGACTGTCGTACTGTTCCTTACTTTCAGTGGTGGTGGCACAGACCACAGTTGAGGTACATAACATTGATTCTTCCCACAGAGGGTCTTGTAGCTAATATATGACAGCCTTAACAATGCAGCAAATACCTCAAGGAAACCAAGAAGCTGCGGCAGCCGTCATCCTTCTATGCTATGTAATTATTTCCATGTGAGAACCGAATAAGAAAACAGTTGCATAGGATAACACCTTTGAGCAAATACTGTACCATTCAAGTCACTGCACCCACAGCCTTAGCTTCACATTTTCGTTCCATATGCTCATTGGTAATGCTTTGCTGTACTTAAGTCACTGAATCTACCCATGCAAGTTTCCTTCCTTGCTGATGCCAAATGACAAAAATATCAAATTATTAAACAATTAATTTGGTCCATTTCATGATAAGTCAACTCTTAATCTTCCACTGAAAATCAAAAAAAGAAAAAGAAAGGAAAAGAAACTTCAGGTTTGGGGTGGTCTTTTTGTTATCTTTTGTTCTTCATAATATGGGTGCAGTTTAGAAAACATTGACAGTATATGCCACTTGCATCGTGAAATCTATGATCCTTGTAACTGCTTTACCTATCATCCTCCATTTTGGCAATTTATCTTGATATGCGGGAACTTGTTACATCAGTTCTACTGGCCAGAGGAGATTTTTCACATTGCAATACCAACAGAACAATAAAGGTTAGAAACTGACTGGGCTGAACCCGTTTAGTATCCATGCTTTTTCAGTAGTAAAATCAATAGATACTGTTAGTTCAGCTAGCAGTTGTATTTATCAAGCAATCTGATATAAAGTACACAATGAACAGGAAAATATTTCTATTTTACATCCAGCTCATGTTTACATACGTGCATCCATCCACTTTAGCCAATGGCATGAAAACAATTGCAAAGATCAGTGGATTACTCTCCAGCATTAATTTTGCCAGTGAATCCATCCTGGTACTTAGCATAACTCAACTTTCTTGGCTAAGTGTTTCAGGGGGGTGTTACAGTTATTTCCCCCCGTCTTTCAGGAAGGAGAAGTATTGCCTTTGAAAGACCAACTGACTTTGCATCTATGTATTGTTACTTATATACATAAACCTCATTGGGCACTCAAAAATCTCTATCAAGAGATTTGGGCTATCAAACATGTAAATACTAACATTAATATTTAACCTCTGATGTGACAGTATTGCTTAAATATCACTAGGAGCCTGGAGAGATAATTAAGAAGTTGGCTTGGACGAAGTTGGACTTAAATTGACAGTTGGACATCTACCCTGGCAAGGCAGGTTGAGATTCAGTCCTTCTGTAGTACAGTTCTTATTGTTCTGTAGAACAATGCTTATTGGTGTCCACAGCTTGTTTGTTTTTCACCTAATGTTTAGTGTAGATGGACAAACACATGACACACACAGAACTGGAGAAATTAGTAATTTCTTAGAAAATTTGTAGCAATACAGATCTCCTTTACCTCATTGGGTGAAAAAAATCCCAGAGTATTCTATTCTAAGGGTTTATTTAGCACTAGCTGCGTGAACCTGTCTCACCTTCCACCACAAGGCTTTTGGTACGGCTACCTCTGTGGGACCTCAGCTTATCAGAGAAGTACTGACTGCTAAGCGGGGCATACAAGTTCTGCTTTTTGGAGATACCATAAAGAAACTAACATCTAAATAATGTGATGGCATGAACCATACTCATCCTTTGTATTAATATTTTTTTTAAATGACAACTTCATTTTAGCTGAATTATTTCATTCCAGAGCTGTAGAACGCCATGCTGACTGCAAACATCAAATTGATCAGTTGTTCCTATATCACTTCATTCTGCAAATAGCATCAACAGGACCTGCAGGTTGCCAGGCTGACTATTAATGGAGCTCCTTAGAAATCATTAGGTCTTTTAGAAATATTTAGGAAATTTTTAAAAGCTTTGTTATTTAGCTTCTAAGAGCTCCATCAGGACCATTAAATCTATCAGGTAAATAGGTCTTCAGAATTATTATTTTTTAACCGCACATTAGTGGTTCCTAATGACTAGGAAGATGCTGTTACACTTCATTGAGTATGCTCTTAAAGCATATTGATATGCACAGTAAAAAGCATATAGAGACGTGTATATTTACTTCTTTTAAATGTTGTCTGCTTTCAGAGTTAAAAGACCATCTAATGCGTTTCCCAAAATAATAAAAGTTGCATAATTAGGGCAAGTTAACAAGTAGTAATTTTAAATGGGCACATTAAGTAAATCTGTTTCCACTGTCCTAAAAATCTTTTCCTAAATATAAGTGATGCTTTTAGAAATAGGCAAAACTTCGAAAAGCTATAGTGCTTTTTCCTTTGCTGTAGCCTACCAACGGCACACAGAATTCCTTCTGCTCGGTAAGCTAAGCACTGCTTTAAGAATCAGGGAAAATATATCACAAAGTTATATCACTTGAACAAAAGTAACAGTTACATAATAAAATCATCATTATAAACATAACTCTGATGATTTCTTCCTTAGCTGGAAATCTGTCTTAAAATAATCCGAGGAATTTTTCCTAGTTTCCAGGAAAAAGCACTCTAAAGAAGGGTCCTCAAGCTACCTTTATAATTACAGCTCAATCCACCTGGCATTGCACTCTGCAGAAAAGGGAACAGAGACCATGCCTTTAACTTGGAAGCACTAAACAAGCACAACCCAGCTCACTGCAGAGGTACAAAAGGGTGAATGCATATTGTATCCTAAAACTAATTAGGATAGCAACTCTATCTTCACGGGAAAAAAAAATTGGATAGTTCGATTTCAACCAAGCAGTGGGTCCACACAGACAATCCAAACAGACTTTGTAGTAGAGGGAAGCAATAGTTGCCTGTCCTGAGCATAAAGGAATGGAGTCCGAGGAAATGATTTTGAGAATTGAGACGTTCTCTTGGATTAAAAGTAAACTACAGCTTTAGTTTATTCCCAAACTGATTGAATAAAACATTCTAAATAAAAAAAAAGGGGGAAAAATTACAGTCAAAAGACATATTTTTCATTGGCACGTGATTAGTGTTGACCGCAGGTGGAGACAAGCTAGTGAAGAGCCCTCAAGAAGACACAAACTCTGAGAGCTTCGGGAGTTTCAGTCTGCCATCAAGTGTTTGTTTCAATTTCAGCGTAGTTTCCATACTAGTTTAGAGGGGCGCAAGTTAAGCACCAGGAACCCATTATCTAATGGACAGGAATATGTATATTGAGCAAATACCATTTTCAATCATTTCCTCAAGCGATTTACTGTTTAACTCTGCCCAAAGTCAGAATGCACAGAGGTTAAGTCTACTCCTCTGCAACAGTAAATCACTAGGATGGGATCACCAGTTATTTGCCTACCATGACAACTGCTGTACAGACACGCCACAGCGACAAAACAAGGCAGATGTTCCCTAGTTCTGCCATTAACTAAAAAAAAAAAAAAAAAATATATCATTCTGTAATTTGACTTTTTGTTGAAAAGCCTCCACTCTCAATGGGTATAAACTGGAGAGGGGCAGACTGGATGTAAGAAGGAATTTCTTCACCATGAGTAGTGAGGCACTGGGAGAGGTTGCCCAGAGCAGCGGTGGCTGCCCCATCCCTGGAGGGGTTCAAGGCCAGGTTGGATGGGGCTTGAAGCCCCTGATCCAGTGGGAGGTGTCCCTGCCCACAGCAGCAGGGTTGGAACTGGATGGGCTTTAAGGTCCCATCCAACCCAAACTATTCTACAAGTCTATGACTCTATTTTATAAGATGCTTAATATATAGGAAAAAAGACTGTATATATAAAATGCTAGGTATGTAGAGAATACATGTTATATCGATGTTATATAAATTCATGTATCTATTTTATTATGTAATATATAATTACATTATAAACATATATATTATCTATTTTCTATAATTATTTACTAGCTATATAGTACAGAATATAATTATATATACTCCAGAACAAAATTCTAAATTCAAAGTGTGCCCAAATGAAACAGTAAAAGACTTATATTAGGAACACAGTTTCTCTTCAGTTTTTGCTAAGAAGTCTCAATTAAAAAGACCTTTTGCACCAAATGCAATTGTAACTCACAGCATTGCATCTGCATTGAAAGCAGCTTGAAATTTCTGAAGGATCCTGTATTAGAGTCTTACACACTTGGTGTGGCCCAATCATCCAAACTTAATTTAGCTCACAAATCATTCCTTTGCAAAGGATGGAAAGTCATACACACGAACACACACACACACCCCTCTACACACAAACACTGTATAACCTAAAACACAGATACGCAAAGTTGAGTAACTGGAGGATTTAGCACTCAGTTCATAAGACTCAGACTGCCTTAATAAAGGTAAGTCAAAAATTATAAGTTTAAGAATTGTCCTTCTGGCAAAAGAAGGTTATTTTCTTATCAATTTATATCTAATTAAGCAAAATTCATGATGGAAAAAAGGCCATTTTACTGTATTAGTCAGAAATGTCAGCATTCCATCCGCATCCATCCTGCACTCTCAAGATGAAAGCTGTTTAGTAGACCTGTCAATATTTTTTTCTTTTATCTTTGTTTGTTTGTTTACATTGTGGATTTTTTCCTTTAAGGAACAAAATGTAAATACACATTTAGATTTGGTTTGTGGTTTTTTATTTTTTAAATCTAAAGCTATTATTATTTTAATCAGAATTTGTGATCAATAGCAGGTACTTCTGGCTAAAACCAGATGACCCTGTGAGCGTTGCGCAATTCACCTCTAAAAAGAAATGTCTATTTAAAATAAACTACAGGCTTATTCTTTAACTTAGGTTTCACGACTGCATTTGTTGCATTTCTGTCTCCTCAAAAAAGAAAAAACTCACTGAAATATATTAATATATTCATACTGTTTGTAATACTCAGGACAAAGAGAGAGCAGAAGGCCTGTATTTGAGTTATCAGTGCTGACAAAAAAGAATCTCTGTGGTGTTAAGCACACAAGAGATGGGGACACAGCTTTTCTTCCCTGTCATCAAAATCCTAGTAATAACTTCCACTGCCCTTTTTGGAAAGCAGACATGAAGAATCACAACCCATACAGACAACCACCTCAGCTGCCTTAGTTTCCAGTTAAGTCCCAAAATGATGAGGTGACAATCGCAGGTGGCTTTCTACATGAAGCCCATACAGCTGAAGTTTGAATTGACCCTGCCTCAACTTCCCCAAATACAGGAAAGCAAAAACCCTAGTTTCGGTTTCTGTAGAAGCTTCCTGCTTTAACTTGGATCCTTTTTCCACAGGTTTTCTCCCTAACGGATAACCAACATGGAAACATAATAGGCTGTGTCCTAAAATAACAAATCTTCCATTGCAGCACAAAGCAAAGAATGAAGAGCACATTTGTTTTCAAGTTTTTTGCTGACACCCTTTTAAATCTGTAGTTCTGAGAGAACAATCCTTGAACAGTTCTCTACCTATCTTATTAGATCTAAACTGACAGTGTAACACCCTAAGATCACAACAGCCATCAGATCACTTCAGCTGCTCCAGTCAGCAACTGCTTCTAAGCAGCAGAGTTCATCACACAAGCTCTTCTAAACGCAAGGTCTGAGATTTGCACCTCTGTGCGCTGGTACACAAACAATAAAAATGACAAGAGGGTCAGCTCCTGGCAGTTCAAGCATAAGTTTCCGAACATCCTCACTTTTCATAATGACTAAAATAACATTTTTCTCCTCCTGTTTGATGAGAAGCATGAGTTTGATTTTTTTTCAGACATTTGTTTGACGCTCCATTCCAGACGACTAACTTACAACTTCCTGTCTCTCTTCAAAATTTCACATTATCAAGTGTGAGAATATCTCTTCCATAATGTTATCCAAAAATAACAACAGTAGATTGGCATAAAAATCCACTGTAGAAATTTCACACCATTTCAAAGCAGTCAAGAGAAAACCTCCCACTGGTTATTCACTCTGGGTAGTGAACGATGTGTATCTTGAGAGAAATATTGTGGAATCGATGCTAGAGATCAATCACTTCAAAGAAATACAGTCATTTGAGACAGTGTCTTTTGCAGAGCAGAAAGCAACTCTGCTACAAAAACACTTTATGCACAATGTACATTCGTATGCATATGATTATGCAGAAGTTCATTTATAATATATCTCAGGAGATGCAGTAGCTTGCATGCAGTTATTTAACTAGTTTGGGGACTTGGCAAGAGAGATTTGCTCTTGCTCTCCCCACATTTTATTATGGGAAGTTTATCATCAATATTAAAGTTTAATTCCCCCAAAGCAGTGCATTAATGCATTCATAAACTTTAATACCCAGAGCTTTGTGCCCACCTTCATCATATATGGAACACAATTGTTAAACAGCAGTTCCATATTTTCCTGTAGTTCTTTTTCATAATAAAGAGATTTCAGAAATATTTCAAAAGCACAGTCGTTTTGAAATTTTGCCTAGACATTTTGCCTAATTTTAAATGTCTGCCATGCAGAAAATTGAGTTTTATGGTTCTCAGAGTAAAAACAAAGACCACAGACCCCTAGCTCTCTCAGCTCTTTCTTTTCAAGCAATTTTGCTAATCGTGTATGGAACTTCTGGTACATTTACTAGTTATTGCTTGCCCCTATAGCCTCATTTCAAGTTCACACATAATCATTTGGGTTTATGTCCTTTCATTATTTAGAAGTCATCTATTGCTTTGTGTAATAAACTAAACGTTGGGAATCATTTCCCATGAAAGATCAGTCCACTATTCCAAATACTGTAAATACTTGTAACAAGTCAATGCCTGTCCAAAGAGCCCTGTCCTTTTCTTACATACCAAAGTATTGGGAAGAGGAACTAAGCCCTCTTATTAAGCAGTTAATTAACACAACAGCACATTATAATATTTTTCCTTACATGTTCTTCACACTGAGAGGAGGTGACATCCAAGGATACAGATTACAGGCAGTCAACACACTAAAGAAGGAAGAACAATAAAAGAAAAGATAAAGCAGGAAATAAAGTCAATTTAGTTGTAATGAAACAAAGCAAACAGCAGACTTATTAAAGAGGGAAAAATAAAAGTAGTCCCAAAGACATTATCATTTGTCAGAACCGCTACTTTTTCTTTGACACCACAGCATGTACAGAGAAAGAAGAGAGAGTTCAGAGATTATCAGGAGAGCTTTAAACTGGCTTTTAGTCCCTGACAAAGGACACACCAAGAACTAACAAGTCACAGACACAAACCCCCCTAACTGTCTATCAGCAAAACCTTAATTCAGTATAATTTATTTAACTTGGCTTCTGCTGCCTATAATAGCTTCAGTCCTCAAGAACAGCTGGCAGGCACCAAAAGAAAAAACATACTTAGGACGCTGCCAGAGAGAGGGTTAATTAATTTTTAAAATCTTTGTATTTTATTTAGCTTCTGCTGCCATCTACAGTAATCATCACAAACCTGCACACAGACCAGGTACCGCACTACCAGCAACAAAACAAACCTTTGGCACAGTAACAAGCTCGGCTGGAAAGGCATCAGGGGACTTTCACTGTCACCAGATGATCTAATGAACCCTCTTTGTAGATGAGCTTCTCCTCTCAGTTGGGGCCCAAAAATTCATTTACGGATACTCATCAGTTCTGTAAATGAATTAACTCACTCACTTAGCACACCGATACAAGCACAGATTTCATGAGTCTGTTGATCAACAGGGTAGCAGTGCTGGCCGTGAACTGACTAAAGTTTTCATTTCTCCGATATTATCACATGGGTACTGACAAGCTCAATTCACTTCCTAATTTTTCCACACAGTCATGTCATGAAAAGAGGAATACCGTAAGGAAATAATTTGTTCATGAGCTCCCAAAGAACCTTGTGCAAGCTATCTTATTAATGGGTGGTTTTTTTTTTACATTCCAAATAACATCAAGTAATGCTGCAATTCCAAAACCCATGTTTGTTGCACACAGTAACATGCCCAAGGCACACTAGTAATTTTTGCAGGATGAAACAAAAAACTCCAAACAAGAATGCAGCATCTGTTTTAATGTTAAAATTAGCTAACAAATAAGTAATTTGAAGATGCTATACCTTAGACCATAGCTTACATTTTCAACAATTAATGAGTGATTTCAAGTTCATAGAATCATAGAATAGTTTAGATTGGAAAGGACCTTAAAGTCCATCCAGTTCCACTCCCCTGCTATGGGCACGGACACCTCCCACTGGATCAGGGGCTCAAGGCCCCATCCAACCTGGCCTTGAACACCTCCAGGGATGGGGCAGCCACAACTTCCCTGAGCAACCTGTTCAAGGGCCTCACCACTCTCATCATGAAGAAATTCCTCCTTATGTCCAGTCTAAATCTGCCCCTTGTCCTATCAGTACAGGGGCAATGGGTATAAACTGGAGAGGGACATATTCTTTGAGTCTTATCAGCAGTTCCACTGTGATGTTCACCTCAGCATTGTCACTGCTATATGGTAGCATGTGAAGCAGCATAAACTTAGAACTTATTTAGTGAATATCTTTGCTGAACTCCAGTGTTCTCAGATGAACCTTAATAAAAAGTTAGTGAAGGCAGGACATTACTGAAAAAAATCCATTTTCTTCACTTTTCCAACTCAAACACAACACCCAAACAAGTTAAGAGCCTTGAACCATTGAATGGCTTCAGGAACTTGCTGGAAGCTTCAAAACTGCTTTGAAGTGCTTCAATAGTTTTAAAACTGAGCATGCCTAACTTGTAGAAAGAAATTACAGAATTTCCTCTCTATAGCACATTCCTTTTGCAGCTTTGAAATGTGCTAAATGTACAACAGAAGTGAACAGAATTGAGTGGAAGTCCCTTTCAGATTCTCTTAAAAGCACGAGGAGGCAAAAAAAAAAATCTTCTGTTGGGGATGCTATAGTATGAAATATTTATAGCTTCCTTTCTGGTCTATCTATTTCTCTTCCAAATCATCATTTCACATGCACTCGGGGCTAATTCACTGAACGAAAGGGTTTCTCACCAGCGCTAAAACTCAGGACTGTTTCAGACAGAATCCAATTTTTACCTTTCCTTCTTCCAGCAGTCACCAAATTACTTTCAACAACTTATTAACAAACTAAACCCCTTGCATGCCAGTAAGTAAAGACATTACGAACATCCAAAAATAAGTCCATAAAATATTTTCCCTTCTTCTTAAAGAAGGAAATATATTAGGCCAATAAGGAGGAAATGAGATCTCAGAAGATAATCACCTATAGTATCAGAAAGAATCTGTTCTGGTGATCAGAACAGTGACTCTTGCCTACACAAAATACCATCAAATTAATTCCTACAGGATTAGGATTATGTCCAACATTTCTCCTTTGCGTAAGGGATACACTCAGAAGTTTTTGCACAACTGCTGGAAATTAAATGATCTCAGAGTTGATCCTGCAGTGCCTTTTCCCTATTTGCTACGCATAAAACATCCGTAAGGGTACAGACTGCCCTTAAGACAGCAAACTGTACTTCTAACAGCTTACTACCATTTAGACATCAAACCACAGAATCACCAGGTTGGAAAGGACCCACTGGATCATCGAGTCCAACCATTCCTAACACTCCCTAAACCATGTCCCTAAGCACTTCATCCACCCGTTCCTTAAACACCTCCAGGGAAGGCGACTCGACCACCTCCCTGGGCAGCCTGTTCCAGTACCCAATGACTCTTACTGTGAAGAGTTTTTTTCTGATATCCAACCTGAACCTCCCCTGGTGGAGCTTCAGGCCATTCCCTCTTGTCCTGTCCCCTGTCACTTGGGAGAAGAGGCCAGCTCCCTCCTCTCCACAACCTCCTTTTAGGTAGTTGTAGAGAATAATAAGGTCTCCCCTCAGCCTCCTCTTCTCCAGGCTAAACAACCCCAGCTCTCTCAGCCGCTCCTCATAAGACTTGTTCTCCAGCCCCTTCACCAGCTTCGTTGCTCTTCTCTGGACACGCTCCAGAGCCTCAACATACTTCTTGTGGTGAGGGGTCCAGAACTGAACACAGTATTCGAGGTGCGGTCTCACCAGTGCCAAGTACAGAGGGAGAATAACCTCCCTGGACCTGCTGGTGACCCCATTTCTGATACAAGCCAAGATTCCATTGGCCTTCTTGCCCACCTGGGCACGCTGCTGGCTCATGTTCAGTCGGCTGTCAACCAGCACCCCCAGGTCCTTCTCTTCCGTGCAGCTCTCCAGCCATTCTTCCCCCAGTCTGTAGCGCTGCATAGGGTTGTTGTGCCCCAAGTGCAGGACCCGGCATTTGGCCTTGTTAAACCTCATCCCATTGGTCTCGGCCCAGCGGTCCAGCCTGTTCAGATCCCTTTGCAGAGCCTCCCTACCCTCCAGCAGATCCACACTTCCTCCCAGCTTAGTGTCATCTGCAAACTTGCTGAGGGTGCACTCAATGCCTTCATCCAGGTCATTGATAAAGACATTGAACAGAGCTGGACCCAGTACTGAGCCCTGGGGAACCCCACTTGTAACTGGCCTCCAGCTGGAGTTAACTCCATTTACTACCACTCTCTGGGCCTGGCCATCCAACCAGTTTTCAACCCAGGAGAGTGTGCACCTGTCCAGGCCAGAGGCTGACAGTTTCTGAAGCAGAATGCTGTGAGAAACTGTGTCAAAGGCTTTACTGAAGTCCAAAACCTTTAACCTAGAAGAGAAGCTTTCCTGAAATAAGCTTCTTACAGCGAGTCAGGTATTTCTTTAAAAAAAAATGCAGTGATGTTTTATTAATAAGAGCTGAGATCTACAGGCTGTAATATATGCTGTAAAAATATGCTGTAAATCTACCAAAAAATATTCATGTTTTGACCCATTTGCACATTTTTTGCATATTTTAGGGCCAAGTATATTTATCTATTTAAGAGTCCCTTCATTAAAGTGTCACATGAACTATGGAAAAACAGCTTTAGACTTAAACTAAAAATATTTAAACTGTACCACACCTATTGTAAGTCATTCTGTCTATGAAAATAGTGGTAAATAAGCTTCACCAAATTATATTTGAAGACAGGCATGAATCGTTCAGAAAACCAGTGAGTATCTCTGCAGTTAAAAGACATCTGTCCAACCCAAGTGTAGGAAATCATGAAATGTATAAACTGCGATCTTTTTACCACAGAACAAAGTAGTAAAATTGCTTTAATTGCAACAAACCCAAACTGCAAAAACCTATCATAAAATTTGTGACTTACTCAAGAATTGCGACCTACCACTGTATTCGCGCGTACACCAAACCACAAAATTAATGACAAATAGATGTTTCTACTGAAATAAAAATATTTTATTTCTTGGAAACATAGCTGAAAATGTTTAAGTAAAGGAGACGGTGAAAAAAAGAAGATCCTGTCATTGAAGTGCTTCTTGGGTACTTGGAAAGCCTAGTTGGTTGCTAATTCTGTCATCAATTCCCAACACAGAGTTAGGGAGTTAAGTCCACTCATTTCAGTTTCCATTTGTAGAACAGGAGTAATGCTTTATCCTACTTTTTCCTTGCTCATCCTCTTTTTGATAAATTTGCTTAAAGAACTTTTTTAAAACATCTTTATAGATTAAGCATTGCAATAGGCTTGCTGCCTTCATAAATTAAGACCATGACAAGGATGCCTACTGCACATGGTTTTGCTTCAAAAGAAGCCTGTGAAGCTATTTTTCTTCACAAGAAGTTGACAAAGAGCCTCATGGCTGGTTGTCTCAAAGAACTCCACAAAGTGCTGCAAATACCAGAACTATAACAGGCTGAGTATTTTTCTACAGTTGCTCAGTGAAGAACAGCAACGCTAAGAAAGAAAAGGAAATCTCAAAGGGATACATTACATGCAAATCTGTTTGTGTATCCAGATCAAATGAAAGATAATACTAAAACTAAAAACATGTTAAAGTAACACCACGTTAAGAATAAACTTCAAAAAATGGGCTACATTTTGCAGAACATCTGATAAACATTGGACTCTTTTCGGTGAAAATCTTCAGGAAAACCAGCAGCTCTGCCAGGCTGTGGGAGCTTGTGCGGGCACTGCCACGCACACCAAGCGTACAGGAAAAAGAGGGTCATATACTTTTTCAGTAAATACATTTAATATATACCAAGAAAAAAAGTCACCACAACAATCCTGAATGGGTTAAAACTCAACCAAAAAGAAACACAAACCCTTTGTAATAGTCAGTTCTCTCCTTATTAAATCAAATGATGCACACAAACTATCAAGACTGTGCTATTTCAAATGACTCATGCAAAGAAGGGAAGATTGCATCACCTGGGTGAACAAAGTGGGCGATTTTTCAGTTGCAAAGCAGTCCCCTATTGAGAAGTGACCATGGAGATGATAAAGTCAGAACAGCGTTCCACGCTCTACAGACCTTATGCATTTTCAGTAACCTGAAAGCATCATAAAGGCAGAGGCTACAGCCGATATACAAACATCCTCAAACGAATGCAACCACAAGGCAGGTTCTGCAGCGCAGACAGTCGCCGAGGTGTTGCCAACTTACTCCAAATGCCCCCACGCACAGAAAGCACCAGTGACAGGCAGCCTTCCTGCCCCACACCTCCTGAATTCCTCAGGTTCAATACTGGCTAAAAATGGTCCAGAACTGAAGCTCCACACGCAATATCACTGAATTGCAACCAGTTTGATAGAAATTATTTTGCCAGTTTTATCAGAATTCTTTATCTGAACAGTTTTACTGCAACTTGTCATTCATTAAAAACCATTAATAATGAAAGCTGATTGTTTCAGGATAATTTGACTGCCTAAAACTGACTGCCGAGTCTTTTAAAATTGATCTTTTAAATCTACCACTGTGATCAGGATCGACTGAGACTATCTGAGCTTTTGGTACAGGAGTCCATCTGCTTTATGACCTTCATGTAACACTGAGGGACCCAAAGAGTCACTTTATTTGAGATACTTATCAGCAACAGTTAAAATAGAATAGTTTGGGTTGGAAGGGACCTTAAAGATCATCCACTTTCAACCTCCTGCTATGGGCAGGGACACCTCCCACTGGATCAGGCTGCCCAAGGCCCATCCAACCTGGCCTTGAACACCTCCAGGGATGGGGCAGCCACCACTGCTCTAGGCAACCTGTTCCAGGGCCTCACCACTCTCAGAGTGAAGAAATTCCTCCTTATGTCTAGTCTAAACCTGCCCCTCTCCAGTTTATACCCATTGCCCCTCGTCCTATCACTACAAGCTTTTGTAAACAGTCCCTCCTCAGCTTTCCTGTAGCCCCTTCAGGTACTGGAAGGTCACTCTAAGGTCTTCTGGGAGCCTTCTCTTCTCCAGGCTGAACAACCCCAACTCTCTCAGCCTGTCCTTGGATGGGAAGTATATAGCACATTCTGCTTCTCTACCTACACAGAATTGTACAACACCAGGAGAAAGTGGTTAAGGTATCTCATTTTCAGAAGCAAATAGCTCATTTTTGAGCTATTTGCTCACCACAAGAAGTATGTTGAGGCTCTGGAGCGTGTCCAGAGAAGAGCAACGAAGCTGGTGAAGGGGCTGGAGAACAAGTCTTATGAGGAGCGGCTGAGAGAGCTGGGGTTGTTTAGCCTGGAGAAGAGGAGGCTGAGGGGAGACCTTATTATTCTCTACAACTACCTAAAAGGAGGTTGTGGAGAGGAGGGAGCTGGCCTCTTCTCCCAAGTGACAGAGGACAGGACAAGAGGGAATGGCCTTAAGCTCCGTCAGGGGAGGTTCAGGTTGGATATCAGAAAAAAATTCTTCACAGAAAGAGTCATTGGGCACTGGAACAGGCTGCCCAGGGAGGTGGTCGAGTCACCTTCCCTGGAGGTGTTTAAGGAACGGGTGGATGAAGTGCTGAGGGACATGGTTTAGGGAGTGTTAGGAATGGTTGGACTCGATGATCCAGTGGGTCCTTTCCAACCCTGTGATTCTGTGATTTTATGAAAACTAAGATCATTTATAGCAAAGCAGGTAATGCCCAGGGCTTCCAAAAATCCTCAGAAACTTTAAGGAGTTCCAATAGGCACCTCTGATCAGAGTGGAAAGAGACACTGACAAAGCCAAATCAGGACTACTCCTTAACAGCATTTGGAGGGTAGGGAGAAAGGTGAGGCAGGGGGGTGGATTTTTTTTACAGATCTGTACTTTGTAGCTTGTTGTGGTTATAAATAACCTCATTAATTGGAGCAAGAATAACTGCTGGTAGCAAAATAAAACTGATTGCTTAAAAATTTCAAAACCTTTTCTTTATTCCCTTTGTTTTTTTGCTTTTTGTTTTTTTTTTATACAGTAGCAACCCTGCTGAAACAAAACATCAGTTCAGAAGAATTCCTATTCTGTACACAGTCTGTGAGCCACTGAGTGTTGCTACAGTTGTAGCCTCCAGTAATAAGCGAGCCGAACAACTCAGATTTAAAATAATATGAGAATAACAAATATCCTTAGCCGACAGGGGTCGATTCTGAAATATATGGAGGTGGAAGCAGAAGTGAGGAGTGGTACTTTTTATCTTGGTTAAACATTCACAAACAGCTGCAGCTCTGTGCTTAAGTGCAGCGCACTACTTGCAGAAAATGAGTAGAATACAGAAATTCTTCAGCCTGGTTGCCTACGAAAACATTCCCAGTATTCCCTAGGAAATTGCTGAGGACACAATATGTACCAGAGCATCATCATCTTCCTCAGAGACAGCAGCGGATATAGTTTGGGGAATTTTAACCAATAAACAGCATCATTAGAACTCACAGACAGATAAACAGCAAGTAGCTGTACCAAATTTGTGTATTTTGGGAAAATCATGTATTTCAGACAACGTACACTGAATTGTCTATATAGCACACACAAATAATTATTACAAACTTCAAAAGAAAGTTTTTGATTAAATACAAGTTAAAAAGTAGACAAGATACTAAACAAAATTAAAGTTGTACCTACAACAAACTTCCCCTCACATCACCATGTTCAAACATCACTCCCTTCACTAGAGTACATTCAAGTCAATGAGCAGACCCTTCATACCTTCAGAGAGGGCTTTAGGCTGGGGCCCAGATCACTAAGGGGAGCAGACTACCATTTCACAAGAACTGATCAATCCCTAGGAGCTCCTGTTGAGCTTCAGGCTTCAGCCTGGAAGAAAAGAAACTGCCCCTAAAGGTCTAACGCCATCTATCAGAATGCACTGCAGCAGCATAGCTGGAGTCAGCCCAGAAAAGCTTAGGGGGAGAATGAGTTGTAGATCATAAAATTAGGTAAATAAGTGATGTAAATCATGCAGATAGAAAGGTGAGCATACCTAGAGAAACAAAGTCCTTCCAGACAAAAGACAACAAGAGGTAACCAAAGACCCTGCTAGTCTGATAGTCTTTTTCAACTACTCCAGCAGCCATAGAACTGGGCCCCCAAGAAACCCACAAGGAAGTGCAAGCAGGACCAAAATGAACAGAAAAGATTAGCGTCAGCTCTGTTCCCACACACGCTCAGCCAAAATTTCTGTTAAATTCCTTAGAAGAGCTTGCAGACTACATTTGGGTCTATTCCTGGTATATAATGACTCTAATTGGCCTCCTGTCTTCGCAGCTCGAAGTGCTGTCATGATGCAACCAATGCAGTTCTAAGGCCATTCCACAATAACAGAACAGACATTTGTTAACCTATGGACAAAACTGTCTCAAATTCTAATTTAGTAATAACTTCTGGGACAGTAAAACCTCACACATTTGCCAGGTATTAGAAAGAGACAAAGCGACCACTAAAACAGAAAGCCCAGATTTCCCTGTTGAGCAGGTTGTGAAATTTATTTTAGATTTAACATTCTGAGTCAAAGCTGGCCTAATGTGGTTGAGAGCAGAGGACTAGAGACTGCAATTTGCTATTCTATCTCATGCCCTGCCAGCAAGCTGACACTCTATTTTAAAAGTACCGAGCAATTTGAAAGGTTTCCAGACAGCAGGGATTTAAATGTACTTTGTGAGCTGAGATTTGTTCATCTTTTCCACCCCACTGAAAGAAAAGTAAAAAAAAAACCAAAAAAAACCAAAGCAAACCAACCAGAAAATCATTACTCCCTTTTTAATTACAAGTGCACTTACATGGGAGAAGGAGCTGCAGAAAAAGACGCGTATCAGATATATAGCATTAAATAACCATATTAGCGGGTAAGTTTTCAGGTGTATTTTTGCAAGTAAGCCTAGCTACAAAGTGTAACAGAAGCAGGAAATGCCTTATTCAGCTCCAGCTGCAGTGGGGAGCAGGGAGGAACTGGTTCAGTAAATCTTTACACCAAAATTTATAACAAACAAAAGCTGAAACAAACAGTTAATAAAAGATTAGAAACATTTACAAGGACATTCCACAGGAAATAGAAGGTCATATTGGAACTATAACTGCCTTATCACACTAGCCCAAATCTACTTCATAGAATGCTTTTCTGTGTACTTTTTACTCCCTGCAACTAAAAATGACACTTGGTGATTAATTACATTTTTGTAGGAGTAGGAAAAATATAAGTTCCACAAGAATGGGAAGAGAGGCGAACAGAGAGTGGGGAAAACAGCAAAGATGCTGTAACCACACTCTAGTACAGTTACATCTGATACTAGAATAGATCTCAGACAGGAAAAGAATGGTTTGAAACATCCATCAGTCTCAAACAGATACTGCTGTTCACATTTGTGCTTATTATGTTTACCTGTCATGTGCATACATGAGCAGTATCACAGTAATAACGCCAAGACAAAAATTCAGGTAAACATCTTCCAAAGTTCCTTTATCTAAGAGAAGTAGAGTTTTGCAATTTATTTTTTATGGAATCTGCTTCCTTCTTACAGAAGACTGCAGGTGTTGTCATATGGCCTGGAGCCTATCCTACTGCTGTAACAGTCCAGAAGAAAAGGGCACAACTCATCTTTTCTATGTTGCAGATGGAAACCTACATTTAATCTGTAACACTCAAATAGAAAGTCAGTAACTTCTGTTCACCCGAGCTACTACACTGAGCCTAGTAACTGTCAGAAGACAAATCTGTTACGCTTTGCTATCCTTTCCCAGGATCCATAATGCCACATAAAGCAGCAACATCCAGGAGGGTAAGGCAAAGACATAATCCAAAATACACCACTTTATTTGACGGAGTCGACGGGAGACAAACACATCCAATGATGATCAACAAGTCTCAGTTTATTGATACGATAGGCATGCTTTTATAATAGCAGTAATAAGACTCATACATATTGCAAAAGTAAGGCTCATCATTGGTCCGATACAAAATGTCAGCCCTGCCTCTATTGCTACATTCCTAGGATGTTTGTGGTTTTTCTAGGTCTTGTTTTTACACCCTGTTATCGCCTAACTTCTTGCTCAAGGAGACTGTGTCCTTGTACAAGGCTGCTATTGCTTCACCAGCTGTATTTTCTCATGTCCCTTCTCCTCAAGCCACATCTCTACAAAACTCTCCACACTTCCCCCATTTTCTTTCTGAGCAAGAAGGTTCATCTGCCAAGTTTTCTCTATCATTCGACTGACCATATTTCGAACAATGATAATTTCCCCAAGTAGCAAGGTCCTCCCTGTGGCTTTGCCGGTATACCATTCCAAGCTCTGTCTCCACAAATTAAAAATATCCCGGGGGGCAATTTCTTCGGGGCCGTAATGTTGGCACCGTTACGTCGGGAGTAAAGCTGGCTATTCACTGTTCCTGATTCCAGGGATGAGTCTAGGCTGGCCCAATATTTGTGATTCTTGTTAAAGTCATTTGGGTTCAGTGGCTCAAAACCAAACCAACCCCCCTGTTTGGCATTGGATAAACTGGCATTTGCACTTCCAAAGAGATCTAATTCTTCTGGGGGAGAGTGCAGGGTGATGTTCAAGGACAGTATGATCTCACATTGTTGGCAGCCATCCTCAATCTGATGGTTGCCTCCCCACTGGCGCAGCTGGCTACAGCCCTCAGCGCTCAATAAGTTTTTGCACAGGCTGCTTTCGTTCACAAAACCACAAAATTCCCCTGGGGATCAAACAGGCAAACCTATCAGGCAAGTTCAAAAAGGATTAGTAACCCCTCCTAAGCTAAGGCAAAGCGACGATTGATTAGTTTGGTTTGCTAATGTTACCCAGATGTTATCTCTTGGCTGATTAAAGTGTGTAACTCCTGCTACGCTGGCTATTACAGCACTAAGCAATACAATACAGTTAAGCCTCATTTTTCTTCCCGCTTCCTTCTCCTCTTATTCCTTTTAACCCTTACTGTTCCTAGCCGTTGCAGTTTTAACTCCTGTAACCTGCTCAAGCACTGATCCAATTCCCTGTCAGGATCTCCTCTTATGGGCCCTACCACGGAATGCTGTGTTATGGGTACCAATTTCCTACACCTCGCAGAGATAATATGAGATCTACCTTGAACTGTAACCCTTTTAACAATATTCTCCAATTCCCAACGGTAGTAAGCCAATATTTGCTGTTCAGGTGCTTCAAAAAGTGCTAAGGCCACAGTTGTTGCTAGCCCTGTTTGCTCTTGCAGCTCTCTCTGCCAGCTGTTAAAGTTATGGTTAAATGCACACCTGTTACACCATAAGTCACGTACTAGGGACTGTTCTATCCAAAAGATCTTATCGCAACCCCCGCAGTATAAAGCCACCCAAGCAGCGCAACATGAACTATTACAGTCAAGACAATTTTGACCCGCTGGCCCCCGCAGTGAAAATTCTGATAACCGTCCAATAGTTGTAATCAGTCCTTCAAAGGTCTGGCAGCACTTCAAAGCCCTGTCGACGGCTTTCGAGTATCCTTTCAACTGTGACAGCAGCGGTCGTAGGATCAGTGGCAGCTTCTCCTCTATTCTCCTCTTGTCTTCCTCCGTCAGATTGCTTGGCAGTCATTGCATCGAGAACAGGTTTAGTCCACTTTGCAGGTACCCATATCCCTGTAGCCTGGCATTCTCGGAGCATGTGACCCATGCCTCCGCATCTGTAGCATCGCGTACAGGTTCCCTATGGAGCCGAATTAACTGCAGCTGACGCTTGAAGGGGTGCGAGAGCAGCTAACACCTGATTTTGTGAAGCCTTTGCCTGTTCCTGTAATCCCAGCCTCAGCTGCTTAATAGCATCTACTAAAAATGCTTGTGACCCTACCGGCATTTGAGCCATCCTTTCTAATGCCTCCTCTATGGTCCAATTTGCACCCAAGGTGTTAATCACATTCCGTGTAGCCTGATTACAGTTTTGAAGAGCGCACTGTTTTAGCAGTGCCCCTCGCATGTATTCTTTTGTAGCGCAAAAAGACTAACTTCTTGCTCAAGGAGACTGTGTCCTTGTACAAGGCTGCTACTGCTTCACCAGCTGTATTTTCTCATGTCCCTTCTCCTCAAGCCACGTCTCTACACAACTCTCCACATTTATTGTTCTTAAAATTGGCTTCCTTTCTACAATTGGTTATGACTTGGAAAGCTCTTCAGTTCTGCTTAGAACTTAGAATAAACTCTGTTTGGTGTTGTAGACAACACCACACTGGGAGGAGAAGCTGTTCCACCAGAGCTAAAAGACTTTGGAAAAGTCAAATGAAGTTAGCAAGAACTTAAAGAGACACACACCTTCAGTGTTAACGGGGCCTTTGTATTGCATAATTTTCCTAAGATGACCTGATGGCCAAGTGTCCAAAATTATTGCTTCTCAGGAGACTCTAATGTTCTGCATCCCTTGCAGCCTTAAGATATCACAACCAGAATGGCAACTCCACTTTGGCAAAGCATAGCTGTCCCAACTGGATTAGGAACAGAGCACAACATTAGCAACCAGTCAGCATCCCACATAACAGGTGTGCCAAAGGCACAGGAGAAGGGTAAGACATGCAATACTGAAAGCTACTTCAGACAAAGAAATATTTGCTTAGTGCCACAGTGAGAGCCAGAAACCAGAGGCTAGAGGACCTTTCAGTGGTGCCTTTTTCATAAACTGGAAGCTAACAGAGTTGTGGTGATATTGTACCTGGCTATCAAACTGTACTCATCTTACCCAGCCCTACAGGTGCTTGCTACACATTGGGGTTACTTCATATAGGCAGAGTCTTCACAGCTGGGTGAGTCACATCAGCAGCTGTGGAGTGAAGCCGGCTGAGGGATGCCCATGATGTCAACACAATCATCAGTCCCACAACTCAGTGAGGCAAATAAATTCCCATCTAAATAAAGTGATGTTCATTCAAAGAGAAAGTAAATTGCAGAGCTTTTTTTATAAAACTCTTATTTTGTTAATATTCTAATTTTGATAATATTCTAACCATTTTTCTATTGTAACTAAACAGGTGCAATTCTTTCTTGGAATACCACTACCATGGGCCAACCACGGCATTTTAAATCACATTAATTCACTAGTTCAGGAATTAAATGCTTCTTTTGCAGTGATCTTTCATTGTGACACAGGCAATTATCTTCACGGATGGAAATCTATAGCTCCCAGAACTGCTGGACAATTAGTGAGAATTAATAAAAATCCACGCATGACTTAGTACTGCAGTCATAGATCAAATGGTAAACTAACAGTCTCTGCCTCTTCTCAAAGAATAAGACCTGCAAGCTCTGTTTAAAATAAGTCCACCACTAAAATGGGGTTGGAACACTTATTTCATCATCATAAATGGCTTATATCACACTAGAAATCATTTCACCAAAATCCCTCTTAGTTAAATTTATACACGTATTTCTTTGGGGCTGCAAGCAGATATTTCTGCCTGTGCACAGCACCTAGGTTTGCTCTCTAAACACTTTAAGACTTTGTCTTAAAATTCAGATCTCCCAAAGCATTCAAGCAGCTCCAGAATGACTAACTTCAGGTTTAATTTATGCTCCTGTATTGTATCTCTATTTACTTAGGTCAAACACTTAATTTAAACCTGCTCAGGTATGATGGGATCTGCCCACACTTCCAGTTCAAACAGTGAACAAGAGCAGAATTGTTTAAAATGGCAAAGTATCTTATTAAACCTACTGAAAGCTGATGATACTTAGGAGCTCCCAAGTGCATTCTGATCTTCTGAAAATGAGAATCATATATAGTTTGGGTTGGAAGGGACCATAAAGATCATCAACTTCCAACCCCCCTGCCATGGGCAGGGACACCTCCCACTGGGTCAGGGGCTCCAAGCCCCATCCAACCTGGCCTTGAACACCTCCAGGGATGGGGCAGCCACACCTTCCCTGGGCAACCTGTTATAATGCCTCACCACTCTCATAGTGAAGAAATGCCTCCTTATGCCTCGTCTAAATCTGCCCCTCTCCAGTTTATACCCATTGTCCCCAGTCCTATCACTACAAGCCTTGGTGAAAAGTCTCCTCCCATCTTTCTTCTAGAATTGTACTATGACTCAACAACTTTACTAACAAGTTGGGGCCTGGTCCTATTGTTACCACAAAGAAAAACTCCCATTGTCCTTCAGTGACAACTGCACAAAAGATAACAGAACAAAGTTCTCAGATAAAAAGAAATTGTCCCAACAGCAGCAACAGCCAGGAAAGGAACAAGAACGGTCCAAATTGGACATAAGCAGAACCTTAGGTACACCATGTAGCTTTCTTCTGTGTTTCAGCGAGGAATTCTGTGTTCATTTAATGCTGTTACCTGTAAATACTTCCTTTCCCTCTGCTGGTTTCTTAGTCCCCATTCCCCACTCTGCAAGTTCTGTTCTACACCCCATCCCCCACCAGCACAGTATCTGCAGCCTTTCAGACAGCTTCTTGCCATAATCAAGTAATCTTTAACTACTGTGAAACTGAAATATGAAGGTATAAAGTGTCACTGGTGACTTTCATAGCCTGAACTGGAAACAAGGGTCAGTAAAGAGCCCAGCAGGACAAAGAAAGTCTATTTCTGTCCTGGCTTTAATTAATTGCAGTGGCTCAACTCTTGGTTGAAGAGATTAATAGGAGCACACTTCACTATGTCTATGTAAAGAATAGTTAATAAGTGTGCTAGCCCTTGGTGATCAAGATTATTCAACTCTAGGTTTCTGGCACTCATAAAACTTACTTTCTGAACACCCAAAATTGGTTTCTACTGGTCATTTTTTACATCAGCTGTTAGTGCTTAAATGCCACAGAGCTTTCAGTATGAGTAAGCAACACCATTTAGAAAATCCATTTGCTTTCTTTGGCTGTTCCAGTGATCATCGCTCATTTTTTATGAACAGTTTAGGAAACAAATTTCACTTATACAGAAACAACCACAAAGAGTAAATAGCAAGTTAATACACTCAAGCCCGTAGAGAAGTCACAATATATGTTAGATAAGTGGGATAACACTCGACTGAGTAGCCAGAGGTGTGGCACAGAGGTATTTATCCAGAGATGGATCTAACCAAAACTTCCGTCATATCAAGCATATGAAATGCAATGCAGTGATTTAATTGATAGATTTGGATAAACATTTTCAGGAGTGCCGTTTTTGATGTTATAATCCTGCCTGCTTCCTATTTTCCCCTTATCTGACACTTACTCAGCGCTGGTGAGACTGCACCTTGAGTACTGTGTTCAGTACTGGGCCCCTCCCTACAAGAAGGATGTTGAGGCTCTGAAGCATGTCCAGAGAAGAGCAATGAAGCTGCTGGAGCGGCTGAGGGATCTGGGGTTGTTTAGCCTGGAGGAGGCTGAGGGGAGACCTTATTGCTCTCTACAGCTGCCTGAAAGGAGGTTGTGGAGAGGAGGGAGCTGGCCTCTTCTCCCAAGTGACTGAGGACAGGACAAGGGGGAATGGCCTCAAGCTCTGTCAGGGGAGGTTCAGGCTGGGTATCAGAAAAAAAATTTTCACGGAAAGAGTCATCGGGCACTGGAACACACTGCCCAGGGAGGTGGTCGAGTCACCTTCCCTGGAGGTGTTTAAGGAAGGTGTGGATGAAGTGCTTAGGGGTATGGCTTAGGAAGTGTTAGGAATGGTTGGACTCGAAGATCCAGTGGGTCCTTTCCAACCCGATGATCCTACGATTCAAGCAGCTTTGAGGCTCTCTCTCAATAGCAACTTCAATTCAGAAGAGGAGCCCCATGGCATCGTGTATCTGGCTGTCACATCTGCTTTCATAGGATGGTTTGGGCTGGAAGGGACCTTAAAAATCACCTAATTCCAACCCCCCTGCCACGGGCAGGGACACCTCCCACGGGATCAGGGGCTCCAAGTCCCATCCAGTCCGGCCTTCAACACCTCCAGGGATGGGGCAGCCATGAGTTCTCTGGGCAACCCTGGCCAGTGCCTCCGTACTCTCATCATGAAGAATTTCTTCCTAACATCTAATCTAAATGTTCCCCCCTCCAATTTACAGCCTTTCTCTCTTCTCCTATCACTACATGCCCTTGTGAAAAGCCTCTTTCCAGCTTTCCTACAGCCCATTTCAGTACTGAGAGGCTACTATAAGGTTTCCTCAGAGCCTTCTCCTCTGCAGGCTGAGTTGCTCTCTCCAGGAGTTGAACTCTCCAGGCTGAGCAACTAACTCTCTCAGCCTGTCCTCGGATGGGAGGTGCTCCAGCCCTCTGATCATCTTCATAGCCCTCCTCTGGACCCCTTCCAACAGCTCCAAATCCTTCTTATGTTGAGGATTCCAGCACTGAACACAGTACTCCAGGTGAGGTCCCACTAGAGCGGAGCAGAGCGGCAGAACAGACTCCTGTCCCCGGGGAGACGCCGCTTTTGATGCAGCCGAGGATACAGCTCGCCTTGCGGGCTCACATCGAGCTTCTCTCCTCTATGCTCCCCCTTTTCCCTTCGCTTCGATGCCCGCCTGGAGCCGGTGCCCCCCGCGCCCGCAGAGGGCGCCCTTGCGCTGCGAACGGCGCCGGGGAGGGGGGCGGTCAGGCGGGGTGATCCACCGCCCGAGCTCCCGCCACACCGCAGCCGTTCCCGCCGCTCCGATCCCCGCCGGCACTCGGAGCTGCGTTATCTACATTCAGTCACCTATTCTGCGCGGTGCCATCTCGCAATTTTGAGGGACGATCCTTTAATCCGTGTCCTGGGCTGCATCCAAAGCAGCGTGGCCAGCAGGGAGGGAGGGGATTCTGCCCCTCTATTCCTCTCTTAGGAGAATTTATCTGGAGTATTGTGTCCAGTTCTGGAATCCTCAGCGTAACACGGAGATGGAGCTGTTGGAGTGGGTTCAGAGGAAGCTATAAGGATGATTGGAGGGCTGGAGCACCTCCCGTCTGAGGACAAGCTGAGAGAGTTGGGGTTGTTCAGCCTGGAGAAGAGAAAGGTCCCAGGAGATCTCAGAGCGACCTTCCAGTACCTGAAGGGGCTCCAGGAAAGCTGGGGAGGGGCTGTTCACAGAGGCTTGTCGTGATAGGACAAGGGACAATGGGTATAAACCGCAGAGGGGCAGATTTAGACTAAGCATGAGGAGTTTTTTCACTGGGAGAGTGGTGAGGCCCTGGAACAGGTTGCCCAGAGCAGTGGTGGCTGCCCCATCCCTGGAGGTGTTCAAGGTCAGGTTGGATGGGGCTTGTCCAGCCTGATCCAGTGGGAGGTGTCCCTGCCCATGGCAGCGGGTGGGACTGGATGGGCTTTAAGGTCCTTTCCAATCCAAACTATTCTATGATAAACTGACAAGTTTTTTCCACATGCTGAAATCCCAAGGTTTCCCCTTCGCGTCTCTGTGCATAAAATGCCCACAGCTCACTAGAAATCCATTTAGAGACAATTCATGAACGTATGATTACCACTTGCTCCTCCACAGTGCAGATTTCACTTCCTTTCTCTCAAGACTTCTACACGATTTAACTCTTCATCTCAAAAACCTTAACTCCTCAAGATCGTAGAGTCATAGAATGGTTTGGGTTGGAAGGGAACTTAATCTTCCAGTTCCAACCCCCCAAACCAGTGATCACGATCAAGATCAGTGCTTTCCCAGATTGAAACTCCAGGGAAACATGTACTTAGCAGCACCAGCACCATCTTTAGAGGCTCAACAGACCCGAAGATACCCCAAATTCAAGTCTTAAGATGGTTCAAAAGTACTGGACACTGCATGAGGAAGAAATAGGAGGGAGGAACAGATATGTTGAGGGGGTAGGGGGAGATGGAATAAACTGAACAAGGTGCGTTAAGAAGGGAAATCATTAGGACACATAACAGAGTTAAGCTTTGGGATGCCTGTATTCTAAGTGGATTTTGTATTCCAGACACAATCTTCTAGACCTTGCGTACTTGAATTCTACACTAGGCTAACATAAATAGCAAGGTTCTGCTGCATTCCAGGGTGAATTAAAGAGCAAAGATAGCCCTGCTATATTAACAAGGTCATGACATCATAGGCTGCCGTCATCTGTTCAGCAGATATGTGCGGCCATGCAGAACCACTTGCTCTTAACTCCAAAGAGGAAAGACTCCAGCTTGCAAGGCACAGAACTGCTTGAGTAACTCCACTGAACATCAGCAAAGCTACTTCAGCTGATGAATGTCCATCTGTCCCACCCTTCAGAGGGCAGTGCTGCACACAGCCACACCAGCCTTTCCTATACAGTGGGCTTTTCAGCCCACTATATATATCTATCATATAGCGATTTCAAGTGCTTAAAAAGAACACCTTTGTGTTCTAGGAAGCAGTTTCTTGTTCTTCTCTGGATGCCAGCTATGCTATGCCTAATCCATCATATTTGTAGCCATCTACTGCCAAGAAGCAAATACTTCATTGAGTATTTTATAGCTATTGCATTTTGCAGAGACAAACTGTGACTACTTAGGTCAGAATAAATAATAGCAATAAAAATAAAAGCTTCAGTGATTTGATTTCCTTAAGCACATCCAAACCCTTTCACTTTAGAAATAAGACAAGACACGAATACAAGGCATACGCTTGTCACTTACACAGCAAGAATCTGCCTCTACATAGCCTACTTTTTCTTCAGTCTAAACCAATACTAGTCCCTGAGCTGGCACTATTCATCTCCATCATTTAACTTACTTCCTCTTATTTTAAGAAAGACAAAGAAACTGGTCATGTTACTGCTAGAACTCCACTGTGAAGATAAATACTCTTATTTGTTAAGTGCTACACTGTGTCAAAAGGTCTGGAATAGAGTAGGGATGGCTACATTAGAAACAAAGGGAAGGAAGCTTGGGTTGAAAATGGCACTTCACACCCTATTTGCAATTATTCATTAGATACTTGTGAGCAGTACATTTAGAGTACATGAGAATAAGAATAGATAGATTAGCATTTAAACAAACAGCCTAAATAGGGATTAATAAATATGTGAATTAATCCAGAATCCTATGCCACTATGGTAACACAAAATCCAATAATTTCAATGTTAGTGATGGTTTTGGAAGTGCTGCAAAAGTTATTTGAACAAACAAGTAAAATATCATCCCAGAGCACTGGCCTTCCTTTCTCCAACTTCCACAGACTGACTTGTTTATCTGAAGGGGGAAAAAAAAAAATAAATAGGTACTACAAGGGAACTTCAACACCTTCACCCTTTGCTGGTCACTTCTCTCAGCCTTATCGCCAACTGTTCAAACCAAGTTAGATCAAATAACCATCACTACAACCCAACAAAAGCAGCAGCAGTGACAGCAAGCAAACCAGCTGAACCAAGAGAAGTGATTCTTCCCAACATTGGAGAGCTGCACTTTTCCTTGTATTAGCAGAGCATGCTTGTATTACTCTGCATCCACCGACAGAATTTGAGCAGATGTTTTTCTAACCAATGCAACTCCATGTTAATGAATTTTATAACAATTCTGCAAGTTGCATAGCTCTAGACTAATTTAAAGCAACCTCCTCCTTCCCAATCCAACAACTACTCAGCATTTCAAGCTACGACAGTAACAAGGTCAGTGCCTTGTTAGTTCAGGAAATTCTACCACTTCTGTTGTTAAGTGGGTTAATCTTTGACATTCCTGTAACTGTTATGCAGGTGGGTGAACACCACAGAGTGCAAGGTTATCAAGAACCCCACTTCTAAAAATCAGATTTGGAATTCCTAGGGATCCCCAACTGAGAACTTCACACACTGGCCAAAATTTTTAGACCTATGGAATAACTAGAGGACTGTACACATGGAGAAACAAACTGCTAAGAGATGAACAAGCAGGTATTAGTGAAAGGCTGGTGCTGTGAGGAATTAAAGGAGGGGAAAAAAACATAAGAACTGTGCGAGTCTGAAACAAAACACATTTTTGCTGCCTTATAGCCCTGGTAATGCTTCCAGACAAAAAAAAAAAGGCGGGGGGGGGGGAGGCTCAGATCTCAGAACTCTGTTCTTCTGCTACTTCAGTCACTTAGACAGTGGACTCAAAGAAATCCTTACATACAGACCCCCCCCCCCCGCCCCGAAGACCAAAATACTACTCATTGCTACTAGAACTGTACAGTAATATCAGCTCTGAGTAAGACGTTTTACAAAAATTAAACACAGCTACATCCATAAAACTCCCAAATATTTATATCTACCTTCATGCAGCAACCATCAGGGAACCAAAACTGAGATCACTGCACTAGAAGTGCTTGATCATTGAATCAAATGAAGCTTCAGAATTAGCACCTCTTATTATTGGGACACACCGCAGGAACCACAGTCACGCTTGACAAAATATTGGAAGCACTGGGTGAAATATTTGGAGATCATGTCAAAAAAATTCCCTAGCAGTTTTATAAATTTCAGCAAGGATAAAAGGTGGCAAGGGAAAACGATACTATCTTTACTCAAGTCCTGATGCAGTTTTTTATTTAGAAAAGCTGAAATATACTCATTCCAGACAGACTGTCTGCATTACTAATTCTAACAACTCATAAAAGGAACATTCATAATGAATTATTACAGAGTTGCAGAGCAGCATTTTAGCAATAAACTGTCGAACAGGAAATTTTCTTTATAATGGTAAGAATGTAATCTTTTATAGCCCTTATCCCGCCAGTAACGAAGTGCTTTAATCTCCAAAATTAGAGAAAGGAAGAGCAAGGTTTTAAGAATAGAATCGTTCATTACTAGAATTCTTCACTTAAAGTGAACAATTAAACCCCCCCCAATACAGGCAATTCTGTTCTTTCAACCCTTTAAGTATTTGCAGTCAGATAAGGTGATCCAGTAACTTCATTTTCTCAGTCCCCAAGATTGAGAATGAACGATCTTTAAATGTAAGCTATAGATACATGGTTTCTATTCCAGGATATACTGCAGACACCTTATGTGGTCCAGATAAAGCAGCTATCACCTCTGTGCCTCAGTTTCTCATTATGGAGAACAATGAATTACATATAGGCATATTAACAGTTCCATAATGCTTAGCTAGTGTTACAAGTATTACAGAAACCTTGGCTTAGAAGAAATATAACATGTACATTTTACATTCTATATGCAAGTAAAAGTATGAAAATCAAACTTGTGAATGGAAGTTTTTACACTTGTTGACTAATTGTGTAACCAACGCTGACTAACCAAATTTACTCTACCCACATCCTAATACAGCTGTGAGGAGGCTAAACCCAGCAGAACACCTCTTATAAATAAGTGTCTGTATCCCACAACACGTCAGAATACGGCAGCAAGCATACACGGAGTGCTGATGATGGAAAAGAAGATTTGGAACTGCAGGCCTCCCCTCCGATCCTCTATACATGGATTAAATACTCTTAAAAGCATTTCCAGTTTCCCACTGGCCACTAGGTGCTTTAATGTAATATTATATTAATGAGAATGTTGCCCATGGATTCATGAGAGCAATACATGCCGTTTAAACAGAGTGCTCTTGTGACAGAGATTATGATCAGTACCTTGTACCATTGCTCTTGATCCATGGAAAAAGAACAAAATTATGATTGCTCTTTAAGTCACAACTTGTCTTGATTCAAGCTGGAACAACATTCATTACTAACACTTACCCAAAAGCAATCACACCTTCAAATTCCAACCACCTTGAACAACTTAAAATAAAAACGGCCACACAGTTCTAGAAGCATACTTTCAAAAGATAAAAATGCTTAGAGAAGGGAAAACGTCTTCTAGAGTCAAAATACAAGGAATACACTAGCTATTGGAACTGTACAAAATCCTCCTCTATATTATTACAGGATATTTCTCATAGTCAGGCTCAAGAAATTGTAGCTAACATTCCATTTAGAAAGTTAACAGACATCTGAGGATTTTCTCAGAGATTGTTACAGGAACATCCTACAATAACAACCTGTTTGCAAACAAGTAGTTACAGTAGTATGCCAGAGCAGAAGAGGAAGTCAATAAGCGAGATAGCAGTAGGAGGTATTCAAGAATATGCAGCATTATTTGTGGTGCTTGGAGCATCAATAAAGCAACTTCTTACCATACAGATAGTTTCTCATACGTAACGTTTCCCATGTTTTCTTTTGTTATTTGTTTGGTGGTTTTGGGGATTGCATTTCGATTTTCTTTACTCCAACTCGCGCTCTGTGCAATACCTTTTATCCAACACTCCAAAAGCATTCCCAAAGCTCAGCCTCAAACAATTCAAAGGGATAGATCCAACTCTGAGTTGTTCACAAAGTACTAGAAAAAACCTAACGTTTAAGGTGTAACTTTGCAGCATGACTTTTCACATCTCAGCCCTCATTGCAAGTACCGATCCTTTTACACAAAACCACAAAGCATTTGGAGTGGCAGTATTAAGGACTGCTTGCGATATTATTCTCAGCACTTAGGAGGCATTAAACTAGAGAAAGTCTAAAGGAGGGCTACAAAGAGGGTTGAGATGCTGAAGAACGAGACAGCACATGGAATAAAATAGGTTTGTGTATGCTGGAGAAGAGAAGGTTAAGGGAAAGATCTACTTGCAGTCTACCAGCACCCAAAGTGAGAAGACCAGGTCAGACTTCTCAGGTGCCTGGCAAAAGAGCAACAGGCAACAGTCACAGGTTGCAACCCAGGAAACTCCAACTCGACACAAGGAGGGGAGAAAAAGCTTTTCAATGAGAGTGGTTCAGCACTGGAACAGGTTTTCCAGAGAGATTTTGTGGTCTCCACCGCTAGATATTCATTGGGTCAAAACTTGATCAGACAAAGTTGTTTTAACTTTGAAGCTAGCCCCGTTTCCAACAGCAGTCATACCTGAGGATGTCCACACATTTCTTAAAATGAAATTGTAGATTCAGACTGTAACTTAAATGGTCATGGTCCACTCTTTAAAAAAAATAGATTAACACCAAGAAAAAAAATTATGACTCCACAAAAGAATAACTAATGCTGAAAATGAAAACAAATCTCAAAACAATCAAAACCATCACAGCAGATACCTATTGACGGAGACCAGCTCACAGGGACGCCTAAATCGACAGACGGACTACCGCTCTGGTGGCAAGTAGCAACATTTTATTCTCCAAACGGAGTTTTTATACTCTTCTGGTTCCTCTTCGAATAATGATTACATGCTTCTAGTTGAGATAACATCGTACTTGTATGCACTATTTACATACTTTATTACTATTCTTGTCGTGAGAAAGCAGGCTCTATAAGTTCTACAAACAAGGGTCTACGTGTCTGGCCAGAGTTCACATAACATCCTTAACTAAATCTGCAGGTGTTCCTGGAGTGTATACATTTAGCTTGGGCCCTGGAATGGGGAGAAACCCATTATATTGCCAAGAACCTCTGTGTCCACATCCTCCCTTCCAGGAGGAGCGGCTTTTGATCTCAGCACAGTGTTCTGTTATTGACCCTTCCAGGCCCTACAGAACACTGCTCTCAAGGCCTCTGGCTTCATCATTCTGCTTTTGACCCTTTCAGGCCCTCAGAATGTATAATGGTTCTCCTCAACCTATACAAATCCAAAGTGTCCTTCTACAAAGCAATCTAGAAAACAATCTTAAGCAAGCCCAGCTGGTAACACCTCTAAAGTCTAGGTTTAACTATACAATTTTTGAATTCATAATTTTCAATCCACACAAATCTAGCCTAGCAGTCAGGATGACAGTTTGCTGTAACCAGGCGAGGCAAGCTCAATGTGGCTTGGAAGTTTAGTTCTACTCAAATAAGAATCCTAAACATTTGAACTGTCTACTGAAGCTTCTTGCATAATACATTAACTTCCCCCCCGAATGCATTCTGGCATTCCCCTCTCTTTATCTTATCTGGAGTCAGGAAGTAGCAAGGCATGATAAATAACTGGATGAATAATAATAATAAAAAAAAGTGTTTCCAGCCTCTATAGCAACTCCCTGCCTGTTTCCTAAAAAAATAACAAAAATAAGAAAAAAACCCCAGGCCTACACTTCATGACTGTTTCAAGCAGAGCTTTTGGAAGTTCTGACATGACTCAGAAGAGATTTACCCTTGTGCACTTATGATATCCAGTAGTTCAGCTCATCCAGTAAGCTGCTCCCAGTTCTCACGATGTCAGTTTTAACCTTTATCAAATGTGCAAAGGTTAATAAGTTTCTATAAGTATAGCAGAAAAACAGAGTGAAGCTGGACTGTTAAGGCTTTGACACACTAAGAAAAACCCCAAAACAGATTTACTTTCCAGTCACTTCTGAGGATTTTAACGTCTTCTTATAGCTCCAGTCAAACCTTACAGAGATGCCACTCGGCACTAGACAGCACTTGGGGCTTGTGGAGACCCACTGGGTGCTGGACAGCCTTTGGGGCTCCAGGGCATCTTCCAGCTCCACACACAATTGCGATCCAAGTATTCCAATGCCAGAATTCTCCAGGTTACTAAGATTCAAAGTGGTCTCTGTTGAGGACAAGTAATCTCTTTCAGGCTGATATGAGTGATTATGTGCAAGTGGATGTTAAAAAAAACCCTAATTATTACAAGCAGAACCCTTTAAAAGATATATTCATTTATTTATTAAAGACTTGAAGGCACACTGTATCCTAGCAAGGGAGTCATTACCCAGTCAGTTTTGCTTTTCCTTCCCTTGGATTACCTCTACCCTTTTGCACGCCCACCTCTCCAGCTGCGTGCTTCAGTAAAATAATGACTATTTTAACAGGACTTCTTTTCTCAGCGATTCATTTCTCCAGAGAAATCATAAGGTGGGCTAAGAACGTGAATGCAGAAAATATTAATTATGAGCTGCTAAAAGGCCAAGGGGAAAAAAAATTAGACTTCATAGCCTAGTGCAACACTGCATTTTCTTACATTGCAAACACAGCAATACAGCAAGAAACAAGGAGGCTGCTTTCTTCGTGTAGTTCACATAGGGCCGATCGCTGCATCCCCACATGTAATATGTCAACAACTTGAAACAAAGACCTTTCCAAACTTAAAACAGAAAACTCGGCCTTTGGCCCCTTTTGGTCTTGATGCAAATTGTGTGGCTAAAGTGTTCAAAAAACTCTGAAATAGCATTTTTCCACTGGAATTTCACACAAATGGCAATCGAACTGCTTCATGGGAACTCAAAGGCAACCGCACTGAAGTCAGACATATTCCAAGGCATTTTTCATGCCTTCCAAGCCAGCAGAGTTTATAATGCATCAGGTTAAGTGCTCTAAAAAAAAAAAAAAATTCTCTTTGAAAGATTTGTTCAGATTAACATTTTAAACCCTTAATTTTAAAGGGCTAACAGAGTTGAGCAGTGCCTCTCCATTCCAGAGCTCCAACACAAGAGTGAAATGGTTCTTCCACATCTTCTCAACTGCCCTGCTGTCTCCCTCCATGGTTTCCAACTTTTTCACCCGAGTTCATCTAGCTAGGACCTCAGCTGCACCCATCCAGTGCTTGCTGACTCTCATAAAAACTGTGCGTGCTTCTAATGACTTCAGAATGATTCGTACTCTGTCAACAGACACATCTGGTCTCCAGTTTTCACTCGCAACTGCACAGGACATTCTTGCTCCATTCTGTAACAGGCCCGTGAAAGATATCACCCAGCTTTGAAATCCTACGTGATAATACAGTTTACTCCAGTATGACCCCAATAGCGACTAATACACTTAAGCCTGAGTCACAGTACGCACGTGGAAGCGGGACAGCCATGCAAGCAGCTATCCCTGCCAAGCTTCCAAATGCCTCCTGTGTCTGGAGGCCACTCTGCTGCTGCCATTGGTGCAGGAAATGGGAAAGAGGCAGATGAGAACTAGGAAAGAGGACATTGAGGTTTTTGGTGCTTGAAAGAGGCAGTTGCTTGCCAGGGGATAGGGAAGAGGTTGTTATTGCTGGGACCAGAACATGATCCTGGACATGGCTGAACAGCTCTGGCTTACCAACCTGAAGATGGTCTTAGGCTCTTCCAAAGGCCATAGCCTCCACCTTCCTCATCCCCCATCTCCATCTGGTATCATTGTTCGTGTCCCAGAGTTTTAGGACACAAATGATGGATTTCCAATCATTGTATTATATTGTCAGTCATCTTTCACATGTGAACAGAGGAATCTGAGAGCATGACTGGATATAAAGGAAGATGTGCGGCATATATTTCTAGGATTTGGACAGGCAGTTACAGGAAAGTTGTCAGACATAGCAGTGCAAGCGCTAGGATCTGGCTAACCTGAATGCTAGTCTGCATCACTCACTGCACCTTCCCAAATTTCCTCTCCTAACACCACTTGCCACCTCATCACCCGTTTCCTATACGAATCGAGCACTGCTGTGGCTGACTGCCTTCCTTATGCATCCTTACACCTCACAAGAGTGGCTGGGATCTCGAGTGTGAACTCAGACTGCCTTTCCAGGTGCCTTTTAAAATGAAATAACTTTTGCCATTTGGAAGCCCAAATCCCACACTTCACACACACACAAGTTATACAAATGAGCAAATATGAAAGCAATATAAAGCTTGCTCTGTCACAGATACCGCCTGGGTGAGCTCCAGGACCGGGGAGCAATCGGTCCTGTACACACCTATAACACAAGGGATGGGGCATTTATTTGTTTTAGTGCTTTTCTCACTCCTTGGAAGAAAGCAAAAATAATTTGAAGAGATGTAAGCAGGAGAAGGTTACAGGCTCTCACAGCCTGAATCTCTTGAGAAGACTAGAAAATTTCAAATCCTTTGTTATTTCCAGGTACGATTGCTCAGGTATAGGGAAAAGACAAAGCCTGACATGCGATATGATTTCCTAGACCAAAGCACAGCCTATCACTAAAATAAAATCAGCACCAACAGAAAGGCAGCACGGGTAGCACAGCAGGCTTGGGAACCAACTCCAATATATGTGCCATGATTACAATTCAGTGCAACAAGGAACAGTGTCTGTGAGAGAGGCTCCAAGGCTAACCTCTTGGAGAGGGAAACATCAAGCTGCAGGAAACCCACTGAAAAAAAGTTAGCTTATACGGTGAGGAAAAACTTGAGAAATCCATTTCTGTGAAAAATTCCTGCACTTTCACATTTTATTTCAGTCATGCCCCTTTCAAAGCTGTATGTGAGAAACACCAATATTCTGAACACCCATCTTCTGTGAAGAAGGTTAAATGCAGTAGTTGGCCTTCCAGTGGGTGCCAATATATCGAGATCATTAAGATGTTCTTCTGAGAAAGCATTTGCTCATTAGGGAAGAAGGGCCAAAGCATGCTGACCATGCTCAGACTGGGGAATGCGGCCCTTTCCGGCTAGTACTATGTAAATATCAACTTCGTTACAGTGAAGATAAAATTTGTTAGTGAAAATAACATCATGTTATCTGCCCCCTACCACCACCACCAAAAAAAAAATCCACACAGAAAGAAAGAGTATTGCAGTGTCCTGAGGCATGAAAGCACCACAGAGTGGTACCTCATTAAATACACACAAACATACATAGGTATATTTTAGCTGAGACCATTGTTGCACAAATAAATACCACAATGAGACACAGCATCTTAAGGCTATGACTACACAACTACACCCACCACACTTAAGCATGTGGTACTTAAAAAGAGAGGGAAAGGAGAACAGACTAGACATTAAGATGGGATAATAACTGAGCAGCTAAAGAAGCATCAAAAGGTTTTCAGACCCAGTGAGGAAAATCTGTTCCGAATTTCAGCCTTAGCAGTGAGACACTGCCCAAAAGCACTGTGCTGCACAGAGGCAGTTTTTAAAGATGCAAATGAGGAAATTTCAAAAAACTAAAGGAAATTGCTCTCAATAACCATCTTGAGTACATAGAGAGAAGACAGCAAGGTTGCACCAGTCACATGCATGGGAAGCATGGCATCAGGTCCTCATTGTGCCACTGTCAGTCCAAGTCACAGCACCTGTAAATTATTTACCCTCTAGAAATTCCACAGCTCCTTTCCATCACTCCTCTCTTTTCCAAGCCACTTTTTAGGACTTGAGCTACTAATTGCCATCCTTGTTTACATCTACTTTGAAAACTGCTTTATCGTACTTTGTACTATATTTAATCATTTGTCATTGCAACTTGAATTACTGGTCTTAATATGGAAAATTTCTCACAGATGCTGATAATTGAAGCAAGAAAAATAGTCACCACATCTGTTAGCAGAGTCATGCCACGTGGTGCATCAGCTGGAGGGCCTGTGAAGACTGCTACATCTCCAGTTAGCTCCTGCTATGAGGGACTGAGAAGCATGTGCAGGGTATACGTATTTGCTGCTGTTAGTCTCAGAGCCAAGTAAATTAACAAGATGATTTGTCAGGCTCTTAACTATTTGGGTTGCTGACAAGAAACCAGCCTTCATCGGTAAATAGCAATGCAATCTAGTTACTTTTTGAGGGAGAAAATATATGAGAGAAACAAAGACAGAAGCATGATTGGCAGCTTTTTTTTATAGACAAAACCTTCATTTTCAACACTTTGGAAATTTCTGCCCTCTGCATCAAATACATTTTGGCCCTCGGGCATTTTTTCTGGTAACTATGATGATTTTGGATTTAAGACTCTCAGAAAAACACAATCACGGCCAGTCATCTGAAGTTTACTGTCTTTCTTTTTCATTAGCCATACCCTTTGTTTATTGAGGGTAGGAATTAATTTAGTTTTCACTTGCAGCCCTGTTCATAAAGCGGTAATTATCATTACGTTGCAGTAATTTAAATTAGCATGCAATAAAGCACTTCACTATCTATGAGTCATCACATTTCCTCACAAGTGATCCACAAAGGGCAGCTACCGTTACGCATGAAAGGAGTGTGCCACTCCAAAATATAGTGCAGTCAGCAGGAAAATGAGCACGAGCTACACTGAACACATTAAGTGTACAAATAAAAGGAAAAAAAAAAAAAAAACTAGAAACTGAGAGTGTGGCAGCATATACTGTAATTGATCCTTGCAAGTCCTGCAGTTTTCTGAGGTGCTCAGTAAAACAATACTGCAGAGCAACTACTGCATTGAACAAAAAAACCCAAACGCTTTCAAGCTTAGCTCACCTCCAAACTTCAGAAACCTTTCAACTAAGCTCTAAAATTCTGCCTCAAGACTGGAGTAGTGCTTGAAGTTTGTGGGGCCTTTGTTTATTTGTGCTTTGTTTAAGACCTCTCTTTTTACTAAGGCAGAAGATACTTTGCAAGTATCATCATTCCATAGCAGGTTTTCTTGCAAATGGCAGGCCAAGAAAAAGTTATCATCTCCACAAAACTGCCCTTTGATACAGGGAATCTCTGGTTGGAGTTTCAAAAGTAGAACAGCTTGGAGATACAAATTCACTCTGATATTTGCATATCTTTAATTAAGATTTTCTCTCACAAATCATATCAGCAAACAACAACAACAACAAATAAAACACCGAACAGCAACAGAAAAAGTCCGTTACATTTCACTACTCTTTCAAATAAGAATAGCTACAAGATCAACCCTGCAAGAAAATGCACAATATCTGTGAACAAAATTTTTGTACAAGATTTTCAGAGCTTCCCAGGGGACTTGGATACCCGGTCTCATTGCTGTATGCAACGTATTCATTTCACCATTGGGGAAAGCATTATTCCAGCACAAAAGCAGATGGTAACCCACAGTACCGATAGAAATTACAGACATGGAAAACCAGAGTACTCTTAGTGCTTTTAGACCACAGCTGGGGCAGCATCCACTCCAATTAGCTCAAGGAGTCATTCAGGTCAAGTAGCTTTAAACAGGGAAACTGTTGTGGATATTTACTCACACCTCACACAACTTTAAGAACTGGCTCCCACCGAGTAACTTGGCAATTCGATGGATGAATGACCAGCTCCAAAGCACAGGATCATAACAATTCTGCTCCCGCTAACAATAATTCCTCATGCTGCCAGACACGGGCAATTCCTGATCTCCATTTTCTCTGCTGCTTCTGTAAAAGCTATTCTACTTTGCATGATAAGTAAATGTTCCCACGCTAGAAGGGGATGAGAAAACAATCCCATGGCCAAATGACTAGAGCACTGAAAGGAATGAGATCGCTAAAAAGGACGGAGAGAACAGCATTGCTACTGCATTTAATAAAGTTTAGTGCTTTTCATTACATAATTACTGGATCAGGGGCTTATCCTTTTGTCTGGTTTAATAAATATTTCATTATCCTAGCATTTTATTTTTCATGAGTAGCCACAGCTCAGAACTGGTCAGGCTGAGGTCCCCCCATTACTATTTCACTCCACACAAAATGACAGCAGTGGCCTAGCAGCCTCATCCATTCTTTCTTTCTTTCCCCACATTGGCAGTGTACCTCGCAGCACCCAGCTGTTTAGCACAATCTAAATGATTGTGTAGCTATAGAACTCTCCTGCAGCGGGATACAAGGTCATATCCAGTCTCCACCAGATTTATGGTAACAAGGTCTGTGGAAGTGAGGCATTATCCACAGCAGATAAAGACACAGGTAGGGAGTGCTAAGGTCAGTTATTCATACAAGCCTGTAGTATCTGATGGGATGAATCCAAGACCACTGTGGGAGCAGGCCAGAATCATCCTGAGCTTGCTCTCTATCATCTCTGAAAGTTCGTGACTACCAGGGGAGGACCCCAGTTACTGGACAAAAGGCAAATGAGCCACCTGTTCTAAAAATGGCAAGTAGAGATCTTCAGAGGTTGTTCCTTACAAACAATATTCTTCATTTCAGCTGCAGTTCTCAGCTCCTACATTTGTTTTCTAACTATGAGATAAATGAGGTCTACCTAAGCAGAGTCGAAGACTCCTTCCTCCCACTTGCAATTCTGTAATGAACTCTCATTCATAGATTGCCCAGGTACTCCAATAACTTTCAGTCTCATTACCCAGTTAATTTATATACATAACAAAATACTTCAGTCTTGACACTAATTCTTACAAAATTTTACATTGGTATTAATTTTACTTCCTAGATTTTAATTGAAGAGAGTATATTTTGTCACAAGGGAAATAAAACATTAGTTCTTCTATCCAACAGCCATGCGGCTTCATTAGAAATTACATTAACTCCTCATTAAGCAACAATAATAGTGCAGAGTTGGGATCAATAAAAAATTCATTGCCCTAAGGTGTTGAACAGTTTGGTTTAGTTACACCCAATGGGCCAAATACTTCAAGGTTCAGGACTGAAAAACCCCCTGAAGTTTCATACAATGCTTATGAAATGTCTTTTTATTTTTCAAACATCATAGATCCTGATTGTAATGAAATAAAGGCACATTCTGTGGCACACCTCTGCATCCTCCAAGTACAATTCTAAAAATGAAGAACTAGCACTATTTTAAGTGTTAAGAACTTGCATCATTAAAAGTATTGCGCCCAAAATTACAACACAGGTAATTTCAATATCATCTTAGTTAATTCTGTCAGTTCTTGAGATTTGTATCTGCAGAATAAAACACCTAACAGAGTATTGTCAAATGGCACACTGTACTAACACTTATCCAAGGGTCAGCTAGCCAACACAATAAATCCGTAACATGAGGTTTCAGGGATGGAGACAAAGAATGAGTCAAGTTTATCCCTAGGATGAAGTAAAGCCTGTGCACCATTACACACTAGGAGAGGAGAACTGCCCACTGTTGCTTTCTGAAGACAAAATGTTTAAAGCATGAAAATGCCGAGCCCAACAACAGAAAAATAAAATTGCAGAGAAGTTCATGCTTTTATTCAGACTGTGTTATTTCTCAGACACAACCAACTCAAATCAGAGTTCCGCAAGCAATGGGGTGAAGTGCCCTTGGCAATTGCCCTCTTTGTTCTCCAAGGACCAAAATACTAGATACTATTGTGTATATATATATATATAAAGAGTATATATATATATATATATGTACACACACAAACACTAGATATGTTGAGACCTTTTTCAAACAGAAGTGGGATAAAGGTTTTCAGTTATCTTAACAGCTAACTGAGGAGCCTTATAAACCAAGTATATCTTTACCTCATTTAATTAACAATTCGGGCCTTAAAAGATTAAATACAGTTACCAAAATGCCATTAGTCTGGTTCCTTTCAGTGAAGCCAAGCCTTAAGTATCTTAGGAATCCAGGTTATATGAAACATACTAAGATGCTGTGCTTCCAACAAGCTACCCACCCAGTTTTTTCCCCACCTTTACTCAGTATTATCATTACAACATGGCAGCTTCAATACATTCAAAGAAAAAGTGTAAACATGGGTTATGGAGATGCTGGTTGTGCTCAGAAACCCTGACTGAGAACATGGTGTCAGCACTGTTCTAGCTACTGTTCAAACACATGGCAAGAGACAGTCTGTGTTCTGATGAGTTTATAATCTAAGTAGACATGACAAACCAAGTGTGAAGAAGTAGCTTGTTCAAGGACATCGAGCAGATCATCAGCAGAACAGCAAGGAGAATTCAGGCCTTCTGACTGTCAGCTCAGTGCCCTACTCACTAAATCATATTGTCTCTGGAAATAAATATATTATGAATCTGCAACTATAGTAATTCCTTCCATTTAAATCAGTTTCTTCTGAGAAATTGCTCTGTACAACCTTCCTGACACACACACAAATCCATTTACTTAAAACAAGACTTATCCCAAAGGAAAATACTCGAGAGAGGTCAGACTTCCAAGAACAAACCGTTAAGCAGGTATTAATACAAGAACAAACAAAAATGTGTTGAAACTTGGGAGCGCTGAGAAAAAAAAGCTACACTTCATAGTAAAACACAACTCAAAAGCACGAAAATAATATTTCTTCCATATTGGAATAAACACACCCTTCCTCTTTAACGCATGTTCTGTATGTACAAGCTGAACTTGGTCAAGACACTGTTATTAATGACACTTGGGACCAGTATTTGTTGTTTCCAATTTTGTTTTTAATGAATCTCAGGCATTTAAGTTGCCTTCCAAAGCAAATGGCCTATGCTTATTATTAAAGCATATAACCATCATTACATGCAGCGAGAGGCTGTGCTGTGAGAATGTCTTACGACTTCAAGCAAAACAGCCTGAAGGGGCACTAGGAGTGTGCACTGGGGCTTTGCAGCTCTACTCTGGAAAGAGAAACCTTCTGAAAGTGTAAGCTTAGTGCTGGAGCACCTCCCGTCCGAGGACAGGCTGAGAGAGTTGGGGTTGTTCAGTCTGGAGGAGAGAGAGAGGGCTCCAAGGAGAACTTATAGCGACCTTCCAGCACCTGGAAAGGGCTACAAGAAAGCAGGAGAGGGACTGTTCACAAACGCTTGTGGTGATAGGACGAGGGGCAATGGGTATAAACTGGAGAGGGGCAGATTTGCACTAGACATAAGGAGGAATTTCTTCACCATGAGAGTGGTGAGGCCCTGGAACAGGTTGCCCAGGGCAGTGGTGGCTGCCCCATCCCTGGAGACGTTCAAGGTTGGATGGGGCTTTGAGCCCCTGATCCAGCGGGAGGTGTCCCTGCCCATGGCAATGGGTGGGACTGGGTGATCTTTAAGGTCCCTTCCAATCCAAACTATTCTATGATTCTGTAAGGATAGGATTCACATCCTGAGGAAGTCAGAGCAGGAACATCCATAAATACAGTTCTTAATAGATAGCCTCAGACCCAGCAGACAGGGCTGTCTCGGCCAAAAGGCTGAAGAGAGACACAATGTGGAGAACATAGAAGTACAAATGTTGTTCCTGCCTGACTTCCCTTCCAGCAATCAGTTTACTGCAGTGAAACTTGAACTTTCCATGACAAAGTGAAGTGCAGAGAAATTCACTTTGAATTAAAAAAAAAAAACCAACTAGGAATCAAGTTGGATTTCTTCACCATTTTTCTTAATATTGCAGTAACAAAGATAGTTACACCTTTGCATAACACGAAAGACACAGACCTTACCCAAGGCAAGCATCACTGACTTGAAGAAAGAAAAAAGCAGTTCTTATTACTCACTACAGACTAAAATTATGTTTACAGACTTCTTTCAACACTGAGGAACAGTTAAAGGTCACAGTTTGCACAGCACTGCTCGTAATGGACCACTTCTAAGATGAAAAGGTAATGCTGTCTGTCAATTTAGTCTTTTTCTTATCAGTAACAACAGCAAAGAGCAGTCAGCCTGCTGGCTTCTCGGAGGAAGAAAACAGACAAAAGATTCTTTAAAATACTATTTTCACATCATTACACAAAACTCAAACACTGTGTGCTTTCTGCATGTTTTACATGAGTTCTACTCAAGTCTGCCGAATCCAAAATTTAAAGTTCAAAAACCAGTGGCTATAGTCACGTGTTTTTCTCCACTTAACTTTAAATTTAACAAGGTTGTGCACAGGAGCCTTTTTCTGTTCCCACTGCACATCCAGGCAAAATGAGTAGGTCCTCTGGATGCACACGAATTACTACTGAACAGTATTTTGAAAATTAAACAGGATTAGAGCTCTAAGATGTCATATAAATGGAACGTGATTAATTAATATTTGACTAGGCAATGCAGAGAATTAGGCTCTCAATCTGACAAAGTATTATACTCCATTGAAGTAAATGGAATTTTAAAATGCCTAAAATTCAGGCTTAAGTGAGCTCTTGTATTGGATTTCAGAGTGAAGGACCTCATTAAACAAATACACCCAACCATGCTAAAAGGTTCCAGTAACCAATCCATTTATCTTGTATGATTTTACAGATATATACATTGTCTTATGTCAAGAAGGCTGCTGCTTTTTTTTTTCCATGAGTCTCTGCTAACAGTCCAGACCATCCATTAATATACCTTCCTAACAACCTCGCACTGCGACTTTTATCCTTAAACTTCCACAAAACTAATTTTACTGATTGAGCATTGCCATTAATAATTCCTTCTCTTTGTTAGAAGGACAAAGAATCCTCAAATTAAATGCCCATTTTACTACTCACCCAAATCCCTAATTATTGTGAAAGACTTTATGGGGGGAAAAAAAAAAAAAAAAAAACCCACAAAACTTATCTTTGAGTTTTTAGAAAAAATTTAGTGTCATGGCAAGAAGATTCCAGATAAAATAAGAGATTGGAAATTTACTGTGAACTGATGAAATTAAGTGAAGCATACCTTGACTCTTTAACCCTACCAACTGAACAGAATAAACCAAAACCTTAAACACAGCTGACATGCAGCTCCAGAAGCAAGTAAAGACAATGAGCAATGAATATTCTACAGTTATCACCCTCCTATCCTGCTGTTGCAAGTAATGTCCATTGTGTCAGTGAATTTATCAGCTACAGTAAATTAGGATTAATATCATGCCTGTGAGGTGCCAACTACATAACACACTGAAACATTGGTTAAAGAAAATCCTTCAAGAGATATATTTGGATGTGGTTTTATTAAAAATCTGGATTACAGTTAAGAGGCTTAAGTCATCAGAAGGGAGTCCATAGACAAGTTTACAGTTTTGCTTAGAAACTAATTAGAGGCTTTGATTAAAAAGAAAAACTGCACCTAAGAAGCATGCAACTTCCAAAAATCATTACTAATTTTAGGACTTATCAACATCCAGCAGTCAAAACCGAAGTGGGGAGACCAGATGAGCCTCAACTACATTGCTCCATTCACATACCAGACAAAAGTTAATACAGCAGGGATTCATGACTATTTCTAAGGACTCCTAAAGATAAAATGATTCTGGTCAAAGGGGATTTCAATCTCAAAGCAGAGTCAGACCAGGTAGATCTTTGAAACTGCCGAGCATGGAGATTCAAAAGCAACTTGTTACAATGATTAGTTGTTCCTACAGTGGTTTTTTTTTTTTTGTTTCATTTTTTTGCCTTATCCCCAATTAGTACATCCTCTTTTTCACTTTTTTTTTTTTATTGCTAGTCTCTCCCACTATATACTTCAGAAAACAGCCCAGTTCTACCTTCTCAGCAACTCTTTATATACAGTTCAACATCTATTATGTTTCGCTTAGCTTTCTCGAGAACAAACAAACTCGATTCTCTCAGCCTCTGGTCATAGTTCATGTGCTTCTACTCCCTACCACCTTGGTGGCCCCCTTCTGGACTCAAGTTTACCCACACTTGTCCCATTCTGAGCCAACTGAAAATTGGACACCACATTCCAGGTAGCATCTAATGAGTGGCAGGTAAAGGGGAATACCAGTTTCCTCAAATCCACTGGCTGTACCCAAGTTGATGCAGCACATCACAATGCTTCTCCCTCACCACTTCCAGAACACACAGCTGATATAAATTTAGCCTTCAGCCCACTAGAATCCCCAGTCTTCAGCAGAGCTGCCACCCAGCCAGTCAGTCCCCAGCTGGTATCACTGAAAGGTTGATTTCAGCTGCAGGAATTAGTATTTGCCCCATTAACCTCAACAAGATTTCTATTCCTCCAGCCTTTCTAGTTGCCTCTGAAACACATCCCTCAAGCTCACTAACAGCACCCCAAATTTAGTGCCATGTAAACTTGATAAGGGTGCACTCAATTGCCTTTTTCAGATCATTGGCAAAGGTATTAAACCTAACAGCTCCAAGATAAGTCTTAAGGGCTGCATTTGTAACTGGCTCCCAGGTAGAGTATGAAGCATTAGTATTAAAAAGTCAACAGAGTAGCGTTATATTTTTTTCTCTTCAAGTTTGCTGAATGGATATCACCAACATGCTTTTTTTTTTTTTCTTTCTCTATTAAATTTAGCTTACTTCAATCGCAAATTAATAAATAAACTGTTTAGGGTCAGTACAATATAAATACGCACAAAATTAATTTCATCAAAGTCACAGGTAGAACAAGTTTGGCTTTGCTTCACAGTACAAAATGCAAATGCAGAGACAGTGATACAAGCCAGTTCCACTATCATTTCCAGACAGATTACACCACTGTGGCACACGCTGTCCTCTGTAAATAATGGCTGCTGCTATCACAACCCTTAGTCAAATGTGCTAATTACATCCTGTTATCAAATGATGATGCAATTAACCAGGGCCACTATTTCTGCTGTACTGCATGCTCTTCTGGTGACCTATAGGAATAAATTTAGACATATATGCCTGCTTCTGAAACTTCCAAAGTCATGAAGTACAAAAGGTTTCTCCATGCACTGCCATACTTAGAACTTGGTGTCTCTCAGAGACTGCAAGATCACACAGACCTGTAAATTATGGGACTTAAGATCGAGTAAAATAGCCATTTATCAGAGACCTCATACAGATCTTAATCTTTTTCTCAAATTCAGAAAATGACATAATTTGGAGGATGTCATCTTCTTTCACAGATCAGCTCACACCAGCACATTTTCCTAGGGTTTCAAATTGCTATAAATGCTCAATTTGAAAAGATTTTTACATGACAATTTTGCCTTGCACATTAAGAATGCTTTATTTGTGAACTTGTCAAAGAAAACTGCTACTGCCTCCATCTTATTTCCAGAAGTCCTGCCTGGCTTTCACACTCATTAACACCACAGTCTCCCAAACCTCTGTTGTTCTTATAGGAGTTAATTCCCAAATGAGTTTCCTTTATGCACTAAGATGTAAACTTTGAGCTCATAAGACAAAGACACTTGTGTCCCTAAGACCCCCAGTTCCTAAAATAAGTCAACAACAGAAAAAAATCAAAATGTAACAGAAGCCCTCAAGCCTTCCTTTCCATTAGCACTACTGAGGGCAATGACTTGTATGTAATTCCTCAATATTTGGCAGCCAGAACTCAACAGTGGCTTCGTGCACACAAATATTTGCAGTAGAAGCCTGTGGGACCAAATATCTAGAGGTGCATTGGTAGACACCAAACACACTTCAACGTCCTGTAAATGCATGGAGTGACAAAGGTACCCATATCATTAATGGGCATTTTTAGTCTTTTAGATATGCTCCAACCTTACAAGATTCAAATTAAGCTGAAAGAATGCAATTCACTCAGCATCAGGAACTCCAGCTGACTCAGCAAAGCTAAGCTTTAAAAGCTCTGTAGAGCCTAGGATCCAATCCCTGGACACCTGCATTGCATTATTTACAGCTAGCTCTTAATTTTACACTTCCAAAATTAGAGTGAGGCAACATACCGAAGGTTATGGAATAAGGAAAGTCAATTCATACTGATAGGGGCAACCAGGGAATGCATTAAATATCAGAAGTATTTGCCCGTTTAAAATGCCAACTCTTTCTTCTGCATTTACATTAACATATAATAATAGTAGGGCAAACCCCCTTAATTTTTAACTGCTGCTTGAAAAGACAAGGCCTCCAATGAAGCAAGAAGTCACAGCCTAAGCAATCACTCGGTATCCACGTGATCTTAGAAGAGTCGTATCATGTCTTTGTACTGCAGGCTGCTGGTCCATCATAGCAGGGACACTCACATGAAACTTGCAACGGTATTTTCAGCTGTTCCAACAGGCTAGATTCTCCCCTCAACAGTCTCTGACTTACAGCCAAGTGTTTCCTGCAACCATCCAATCCCGGAACACAAAGCTACTTTGTTTTCTACTTTGGTTGTATTTTAACCTATGCAGAACTAACATAGTCTGTATTTTCCCATAGAAAAAATAACTCAACAATCCCTATCACCCTCGAGGGTCCTACAACTGAGGGACATACGCAGACCTTAACTACTGCAACCACCATGCAGCTGTTACACTTCCAAAGGAACTTATGCCCCTAATAGTCACCCGTTCTGGAGCACTTTAGATCTCAGTTATCAAATAGAGTTACCACATACCATTCCACTTGCACAATGCCGTTCAAGTGTAGAAAATAACAAGATTAAATTCATACATTACATAGTTTTTCTGAAGTAAAAAAAAAACAACACCAAGGACAAATCTGCGCTAGCAGAGCGACTAAAGTGGAACCCCATAGCTAAGCCATATCTTAGAGCAGTTGGATGTTCTGAGGCATTTTTCTCCCTACTGTTAGACTCGGTTGAGCGAGTTCCAACCTCCAGGCAGTAGCTGCTTCCAAGAAGTTTAGTTAGGGAAGAAGGAAGAGAAGACCATGGGCTTCTTCAAGGTGGGAGGAGACACCATATCTCAAAAGCCACTAGAATTCACAGAGAAAGAGCATGTTAGGAATACTAACCCAATGATTTTTCATATATAAATAAGAATTTCTGTATAGAAATACCTTGCTTACTTGAGCCAGCAGTGAGAAACTCAGGCTGGTGGATTCCAAAGTTTTCACAAAAAGCCACCCAGCCAGGGTCCCCTCTCCACAGCTCTCTGAGGAAAGTCCACACCACCACTAGGAGCTAATCCTTCCTGAGTGAAAGCACCTGAGGCCTTATTCCTCAAACTGTGCAGCTGTTAGGAGTTGACTCATTGGGGCAGGAGAGGGCTTATAGATTCACAGCACCTGTGTGGGGCCAGAGCCACCTGCCTGAGGGCAAGAGTTCCTCGGCCCTACTCCTAGGATCCAAAGGCAAGGACAAGCCCAGTCGGGAGCACCAGTCTCCCTCCAACAGCAGTGATGGGTTCCATGCAGCTGGACTGAGGACCTTGGTGCAGTCTCCAGCCGGCCAGGCACACTCAGGACCTGGCCCCAGGAATAGCCTGCAGGGGACTGGCCAAGGCACGCAGCGGTGCCTGGTCAACCCCTTCGATTTCTACAATGAAATTACAGGATTTGTGGGTGAGGAGAGAGTAATAACTGTTATTTATCTCAGCCCTAGGAAGGGTTTTAAATGCTGTTTCCCCACTGTCCCTGTATCCAGCTGAGGACATTACAGCCAGGATAGGTGGGTGGATGACTTGCTAGGTTAAAAATAAAACCTAGTCAGGTGATCACGCCTAGGCAGCAGTGGTTACTGGTTTGTTCTGTACCTGGAAGCTGGTAGCAAGTGGAGTACCCTCAAGGGCTGTACAGGGACCCGTTTAACAACGTCCTTGTGAATGACCAGGAGAAAGTGACAGAGCATCCTCCCTCAGACACCAGTCTGGGCTGGGAGGCAGAGTCAGTCAGTACAGTCAAGTGCAAGGTCACCCCTCAGTGGGACCTAAGCAGGCTGGAAGAACAGGACAACAGGAAATTCCTGAAATCCAATAAGGTTAAAATGCAAGTGTATGCCTCTCAGTCTGAAAGTCTTACTGGACAGCAAACTGAACTTGAGCCAGTAGTCTGCCTTGGCAGCAAAGGTGACCTACGTTATCCCAAAAATACCCCGCTGGCTTCTTCCAGGCCCATCTTCTCACTGTCAAACACTAAGTGTATATCAGAAGCAAAGTGAACTCCAAACTTCCTTTAAGCAGTGCACCGCCTCTCCCTTTTACCACATTAAAATGTCACACACAGAGCTCAGCCTGCAGTATCAGGTTACTGCATATAGGGAATTAATTTCCTTTCAGTCAAGATAACTTTACATAGTAGAGTTTTAAGAAACACAGCACGGTACAAAGCAGTAAATTTGCTAGAATACATTTTGTCTGAGCAAAACAATGATGACAAACAGCTCCAAACAATTTACATGTTCCTAAGCACTGAAAATTTATAGAAACATAATTCAGTCTTAGTACCTTACTTGAATAAATAAGAGATTAGTTGATGTCTAACTCGGTAGATGAAGTGTTTTCATAATATTAGATCTATCTCCCACCAAAAAGGCTCTGAAATGCACTTCAATCAAGATTCTGTTCAGATTATAAGAAAAGATTACATAAAAGCTTCAGAGAACTGAAATACGTAAAGCAATAAAGGAAGAAATTCGGCACATTGGTCAGATCCAACAACTGAAGTGTGGACTAAAGATGATAATGGAAAAAATTATGAGGGTTGATTATAACCTGTTGTTTTTAAGGTGTTCAGAGAGTAAGAAAAGCTGTTCAGGGAAGTAAGTATGCAAACACGATTAGATGCATCTGAGGAAAGATTATATATGATTATGGAAAAAAATCTCTAGCATGTAGTAGTGGCTTGTTACTGAGGAATCTAGACAAGCAATTTAAGGCTGGTCTTTCTAGTCCTACCATGTGTGTAGCCCTTCAGGTAAATAATTTTCTTACTACTTCTAAATCTCTTGTTTATTACTACTATATTCAAAACACGGTTTTGTGGATATAAGAGGCTAGATGTTATTGATCAGATGTCCAGCAATATTTTGTAACTTTGAAAGGCAGTATCTCCTCAATCCTGAGCATATTCAAGTTCTAGTCTGAGAAGAAAAATACAAGCCTGTGTACTCCCATGGTTGCCAAACATCAATTTAAATAACTTGATAAACAGTAATCTCTGTAGAGAACTTGTGTTTTAAAGTCTACACACCAGAAGCAAAGCTGGGAAAAGCAGCAGTGCCTCTTGAAGGTACAACTTACTGTGCCTGTCAAGTGGCAGTCACACCACAACAATGCAGAACTGGAAGACGGGATGTTAACACACATCCAGCTCCACGCTAGGCACAGACAGTGGTATTGATTTTAATTCCTTAGTAAGGTTGTATATATGAGCATTAGACTTCACTCTCAGTGTTGAATGCAGGATACATATAATATTCTAGAAAGAAAATAATAACTTAGAACTGGCAAGTGCTGTGAACATCCAGAAAAGTAACCTGGTTAGAAGCGAGGAAACAAAATAATTACTGAATGAAAGAAAATGCCTGCCTGCCAGCCTGGGAACTAGGCCTAGGAATGAGGAATACGCTTGTAAAGTGCAGCTGGTCTCTCTGAAATACAGCTGGGGTACCTACAAACCAGAGGCATCCTATGATACCACTGATAAGCACACACCACACATGCACCAAGAAACTGTAACAACAGCCTGTTGTCTGAAAAGGTTGAAACAGTCTGGGAAAATAAATTGGTCTTAAAGAAGAGAAACATCAGCAGCATTAGCTGCTGCAGATAAAGAACAGAAACTAACAGCGTCTTTGGCTGCTGAAAATAGTGCTGTGCTACATCCTCTTATGTCTCTATGAGATAAAGAGGACTTAATTTTTATCCAAAATGAAGCTTTTCTTTCCACGAACTACCCATGATGCACATAACTTTCCTTCTCTAAAGAGACTGAATTCTGAATGAATTTTCTAAGACAACTTGGACACTTACCAGGGACCCTCAGCAGGGCCCACTTTGGGGTCAGTTTGTCCTTTCACCTCTGGGATGGTTGGGTACCCCTCTGGGGTTGGTTTGTCCCCTCTTTAGGAATGGTTTGGCCCCTTCTGAAATCCATCTAATTCACTTGATACAGGTATTATAAATCCATCTAAGTAATCCACCATATCTGCTGTTAGATTGTTGATAAATTGCTACACTAATGATAAGTCTGCAGCAATCTGTAACAGTTTATACCTGTTTGGTTGCTGCCATTCTATTAATTGTAGCTATACGATTGGCTGTTGCTATACAATTGTTTGCTGCTGACATACTACTGATACTGTATTATTGATTGCCAATAGTATTTTGTAATAGTTTTAAATATACTTACTACATTAATCATTGTAATGCTTGCTGGTAGCAATTTTATAGCAGTTTACTTGCTAGGGATGTTTTCTGTGGTATCTGTAATAAAATTGAGAAATTTAGAGAATAAAATCCTCTGTGCCCTTGTGTATTATGGAATCCTACGAACCAATGTTCGCGATCTTCGTACACCACAGCCTGGATTGACGGAGACCAGCTCACAGGGACGCCTGAAATCGACAGACGGACTACCGCTCTGGTGGCAAGTAGCAATATTTTATTCTCCAAACGGAGTTTTTATACTCTTCTGGTTCCTCTTCGGACAATGATGAAGTGCTTCTAGTTAAGATAACATCGTGCTAGCATGCACTATTTACATACTTTATTACTATTCTTGTCGTGAGAAAGCAGGCTCTATAAGTTCTACAAACAAGGGTCTACGTGTCTGGCCAGAGTTCACATAACATCCTTAACTAAATCTGCAGGTGTTCCTGGGGTGTATACATTTAACTTGGGCCCTGGAATGGGGAGAAACCCATTATATTGCCAAGAACCTCTGTGTCCACATCCTCCCTTCCAGGAGGAGCGGCTTTTGATCTCAGCACAGTGTTCTGTTATTGACCCTTCCAGGCCCTACAGAACACTGCTCTCAAGGCCTCTAGCTTCATCATTCTGCTTTTGACCCTTTCAGGCCCTCAAAATGTATAATGGCTCTCCTCATTTCACCCTTTCTTTTTAAATTGAAAGCGTAATCGGCTTATCTTTAATGTGTTCCAATTTCATTTTTCTCATGTCCACGACTATTTGTCGAAACTGTTTTATGATAAGCCTTAAGATGTATGGACAGACAAGTAGTCCCAAAAGAATTACAATAGCAATTATTATTAAGCAGCGATTAGGGCCGCAATTCCCGCTATTATTAGCCCGATCATTCTCTTATGCCGATACATTAGCTGCTGCGTCGCTTTTTCTAATATTTCCGATCCTCTATCAGCGTACCAATTTTGTGATAAATTGACAGGTAAATATACATAATCAGGTTGTTTTACCAATAGAAAGGAATCACTGGTACTGTTTATACAATTAGAGATTTGACAGTTGGAACAATTAACTGTATCGTTAACAACGATCAACGTTCCACTTAAGAACGCATAAGGTTCTGGAACACAAGCCCGCATATAGAACTCAGTGACATTTTGTGTTTCTTTCATTGCCCATACTGATCCCATTTGGATCCATGTGATGTTCAGTTTTTTTGCTTTAATTTTTCCCAAGGCAGCAACAGCCTTCCATAAGTTGGAATAAAATGTTCGATTATTTTTTGTCCATATTCCGGAGACTAGATTTATTGGCTGCAATTGCCTATTAATCATGTTCCAGTCACATAGGGACGTATTAGAACATGTTGTTTCATTGGCATAACACATTCTCCAAGATGGTGCAAAGTCCATCCTTGGAGGACATATACTTCGGCATGGGGAAATATGCGGTGGGGGTGTTCCAGGACCTTTGTTTCCACTCTTAAAATTTGGATAATAAAAATCTAAGGCCCAATGAATTCCTGCCGACACATTAGTGTCCCAGTCATGTTGGATAATCACCTCCTCACATGATGATTCGGTACGATTGATTTGAAAACACATTGGATTGCCATCTAACCTTCCAGAAAAATTAAAATTTGCTGAAAAGATCACAATATGTTTATCAGAATATTGTCCCATAAACATAGTCTGATTATTATATACGGGAATATCTGTCGGCTCTTCCCATGTAACTGGATGGATAATAGGAGAGTTGGGAACAAATGCCCAATATGTTTCTGCCTTACATCCGCGTTGTAACAGCCATAGGGTGCTCAGCAACGTTGCTAACAATCGAATCCCCGTCTCCCATTCTCTACTCAATGACAGCCTCTGCATTCGTCACCGTAGTTTCCCCATTCTTGTTTTTGGCATGTCGGACACACCTTTCCGGAATCCACCGTGGCGAAGTTTCGTCTGTAGGAAAAACACAAACATACCCTCTGCCCCAGATCAGTACCGGATCAGGACCACGCATTTTTCCATCCATTGGGTCTTTCCAGTATACCTCAGGCTTAATATTAATTTTATGATTCCACTGTCTGTCAGCAGCAGATTGACCATCTTCGTCCAATGTTAAAAAATTGAGGACGAATAGGGCATGCGATAATAAAGAAAATGGGGTATCCTTTACCCCCCATGTCCCCCTTTTTATTTTATTAATTTGAGTTTTCAAAAGATGATTATACTTTTCAACAATTCCTTGTCCTTGTGAATTATATGGAATACCTGTCTTGTGTTGGATGGAAAATTGCTGACAAAAGGTTCTGAATCCTTGACTGGTGTAGGCAGGGCCGTTATCAGTTTTAATCGTTTTTGGGATTCCCAGGACACTAAAACAATGGAGTAAATGAGTGCATACATGTGATAATTTTTCTCCTGACAGGGCAGATGCCACGGAAAAATGTGAGAAAGTATCTATGGTGACATGAACATATGAAAGTTTTCCAAAGGCTGGAATATGAGTGACATCCATTTGCCATAAATCATTAGGTAATAAGCCCCTAGGGTTGATACCATATTGAGGGGCAGGTAATAATGGAACACAGGAGGGACAGTTCTTAACTATTGATCGCGCTTGTTCTCGAGTAATATTACACATTTTCCTTAAAGTTTGAGCTGATGTAATTCATGTAGGTGTGTGGCTTTGGATATGTTATATACTTGTGGTTTCGTCAGATTATCAGCTGCTTGATTACCTTGTGCCATAGGACCAGGCAGGTTAGAATGACTACGAATGTGTCCCACAAAAACTGGACAATCTCTTTGTAACAATAGGGATTGTATAAGGCTCAAATGCTGTTGGATAAAAGTCACTTTAGAATTTATGATTGGTACTGTTTCAAGCATATACAAAGCTTGCACAATGTATAGACTATCCGTGATGATATTCAAAGGCTGAGCATATTTTAGTAAGGCTTGATAGACAGCATATAATTCGGCCATTTGTGCAGATACGTCCTGTAACATCCAAACATAATGATTAGGTGGTGCTAATAACACAGCACGACCATTTGAAGAACCATCAGTATACACAGTCAAAGCGTTTTTTAGAGGTGCTTGTTTTACAATCGTTGGGAAAACGATAGAATGGTATGTGGCAAAGCTAAGTAATTTGTTCAATGGATATTTACTGGATATTTCCCCTGGAAAATTTGCAAGGGATAATGCAAACTCATCCATCATATTGAGCAGCCATGTAATTTGATCTGGTTTATAAGGCAGGACTATTTTAGCTGGTTCTTTTCCAAGATAAGTTATACTTAATTTTCGCCCTCGTTTTACACACTCTGCAATTTTATGGGGATATGATTTTAGGGCAACATTTTGACTGTGACGGCCATGAATCCAACAGAGGATTCCGTCTTGATACAATACCCCGGTGGGAGACAACTTAGTGGGAAGAATAAGTAATTCCCAAGGTTTAGTTAAATCAGCATAAGTCAATTTAGCATCTGCCATGGCCTTCTCAACTTTTGCCAAGGCTTGAGAGGCTTCTTTTGTCAATTTACGAGGAGAATTAGGATCAGGTTTTCCTTCCAATATTTTAAACAAAGGGCTAAGCTCTGAAGTGGTGAGTTTCAGGAATGGCCTTATCCAATTGATATCACCCAAAAGTTTCTGAAAATCATTTAAGGTTGTCAGGTGTTGTACTGAAAGGGCAATTTTTTGTGGTGCAAAACACTTAAGGTATAGCTGAAACCCCAAGTATTTAAAAGGAAAAGTTCGCTGTATTTTATCTTGGGCTATCTTCAGCCCGCTTCGTTCCAATTGTTGCTCCATATGGGAATAGGCCGCTACTAGTAATTTGACAGATTCAGCAGCCAACAAGATATCATCCATATAGTGGATACAAATCAATGATGGAAAACACTGTCTCGTCTGTTTAAGACTTTTATCCACAAATTTCTGACATAATGTAGGACTATTAGCCATACCTTGAGGTAAAACTTTCCATTGATAGCGGTCCATAGGTTCGCTGTAGTTAATAGAAGGAACACTAAAAGCAAATCTGTGACAGTCATCAGGATCCAGCAATATGGTATAAAAACAGTCCTTCAAGTCAATTATTATTTTTTGATAATGTGTTGGTATTGCCACAGGGCTAGGTAGTCCAGGTTGCAAAGCTCCCATAGGGTGCATAGTCTTATTTACTGCTCGAAGATCCTGTAATAATCTCCATTTCCCTGTTTTCTTTTGCACTACAAATATAGGAGAATTCCACGGAGAGGTAGATGGTTCAATACGCCCTAAGGTGAGTTGTTCCTGCACCAACTCCCTGGCCGCTATTAATTTTTTTTTTTGGGCAGTGGCCACTGATCCACCCACACTGGTTCATCAGATTTCCAGTGAATTTTGTCTGCGTGGGGGGCAGGAACATCAGTGGCCACTACAGGGAAAAACCCAGTCCTGTTCGATCTGTTTTTTTCTTGAATTTCCACCGGCTCTGAGCGGCCAGTTGAGCTTTTCCCAAGTCCTAAACTTGGGGGCTAGGACTATACAAATAGGCTCCCATCTGAATCAGAATATCTCTTCCCCACAAGTTAACGGGGAGGGCTGGCAATACGTAGGGTTGTACAGTCCCAGCATGTCCCTCCTCATCTTTCCAGCTCAAGATTTTAACGCTTTGTAATGGAGCACTTGCCATCCCTATTCCTTTTAAATGAGTAGCTGATAGCTGCAAGGGCCATTCCTCTGGCCATTTATCTTTAGACATAACTGTGACATCAGCCCCAGTATCAAGTAGCCCAACAAAAATCTTGCCTTCTATGCACAGATGTAATTCTGGTCGTTCCTGTCCTATCTGATGAATGAAAAATACATCAGAAGAGCCAAAGCCCGCCGTTCCCCTAATTCTACTTGTCGATTGTCCTATAGAGGAAATAAACGGCAGTAGCAGTAATTGAGAAATTTTTGTATTCTGGGGGAGGTTGAAAATACTGGTTTCCGTATACATCATGACTTTGATTTCTCCCTCGTAATCTGGGTCAATTAGACCTGGAGAGACCTTCAGGCCTTTCATAGTTAACCCACTTCTTCCCATTACTAATCCACATATATCTGGGGGCATAGGTCCATAAACTCCAGTGGGTACAGCCTGAATCCCCATTTCAGGTGTTAATACGATGTGGGAGGCTGTACAGAGGTCCAATCCTGCACTAACGGCTGTTGCTCTAATGAGGGATGAAATGGATTTTTTCTCTGCACTGGGTATGTCCCCTGTATTCTTTTCTGGGCCCGGGGCAAGCCCTTCTGGCCGTTTCCGAAAATGGGGAGGTATTATTTGTTAAGGCATTACCATCTTTATCTCTTTTTGAATGACATTCGTTAACCCAATGCTTTCCTCGATGACACCTTGGACATAGCCCTGGTTCCTTTGTCGTGGATGGATGATACAAACGTCTCTTATTTTCACAATCTTTTGCTATATGTCCCTTTTGTCGGCAGGTATAACAACTCCCTGGAGGACCTGGTACTCTCAGCTTTTGTCCCCCTCATCACTGCCATTGCTTGTTCGATTGATTGTCCTTTAAGTCTATGATCAGCAAATGCCTGACACAGAATAACAAAAACATACATATTGGATGACCATCAAGTCGTCTATGGGCTTTTTTTTTTTTCTGAGCAATGTTTTTTTCAATTTTGCCCAAAGTTTGTTGTGCATCACTCCTAAAAGTACGAGGTGCTGTTAAAGCCACGCCCTCCCTTAAGAAGATCAAATAATGGACTTAGTTCTGCATTAGATATACCCAAATAAGGTTTAACTCGATTGATTGTTCCTAGGAGCTGTTGTAAATTGTTTTAACTACTATTTGCAATTTGGCTTGCTGGGGTTCAATTGTGGCATTCAAACTTTTCCTACTCAAAATATTTCCAGGTTTGAATTTTTTCCAGGTGCGACTTGAAGGCCTATTTTCTCTAATACAATCTTTGAAATCGTATTAATTGAGTAATACAACTGCTTTGGGTGATATACACAGGTGGGAAAGGAATATAAACCATAGCTTGTATTTGTCCAGTAAAATCAGAATTAATAACACCAGGTTACACAAAAAGACTTTGCAAAGTGACACTCGAATGACCTACTAACCAAAACACTTAAACCGTTACCAATAGGACCAAAAGCTTAAAGCGAAACCTTCAATCCCTTATTATTGAGGAGGCTGTAGAGAAGATCCAAGCAGGAGCATTTACTGTTGTCACACGTCTCCGCTGCATGCTGGGTTGCTGGTTTCCTTGGTTCTTTGATGTTAACGGTTTACCCCTGGCTTCTTTTGTCTTTACCTGTATGGGATTTCTCAAGGCTGCAAATGCATTAACTTTTCTATTCCTTTGCAGTTTTTTACTCTCAGAGGATACTCCTTTTGGGGTCTTAAATCATGTCTTCATTAGTGTCTGGCTAAAACTCCCTTTATGACTGTCTGCACTAGGACCCAGCAGTTACTGATCCGATAAGGGACACTGGAATGCAGAGTGTTCTTCATAAACTGTTACTCCCCTAGAGAGAGGTAAAGACTCCCAAGCTGAAACAAAACAAAAAACCTTCACTTTCAAACAAAATCAGGAGTAAGAGGGGGGGTGGTGGGGGGAACTCACACACAGCCACAGGGCTGGGTTTTTTTCCCTTTTTTTGTTTTGTTTTGTTTTCTACGTTCTTTTTTCTATTTTTCTATTTTTTCTTTTTCCGTTTTCTTTTCTGTTTTTTTTTCTGTATTTCATATTTTCTTTCTTTTTTCTATTTTTTTTTTAATGTATTTTAAAATCTTGTCATGTGCAGCCTTTCACTTCAAAGGTCCCAGGTAAATCTACCTGTTTGCCGGCTTAATGGACGTTTGAGATTGAAAGGTTTCAGAGTTGCATTTTAAAGATTAATCAAAACAAAGGCTCAATATAACCAAAACCCAATTTGCAAGTCTTACAAATGTTTAAAGCGCTTTAAACACACACACGTACACACATAGAACCACTCTTTTGAGAGCTAGCTTAATATACTTATACAATATTGTTTACGACTGGTCAATAAGAACAGCATGATGGTATGAATATTTAAACTACACATGGCGCCGAACACACACAACATTCAAAACATGCACATATATCACAAAATTTAAAAAATGATCAATCTGTTTTCTAGTAATCTTTACTCCTCTAGCACCAGGCAGAGACTTTAACATGCTAGCAAAAATATTACATTCGTTACTTGATGCAATTCCCATTTTTTTGTCGTCTGTCTAAAATACCCTTGTCCTCGCCCTCGTTTCCAACTTACCAACCGCGGCTCGTGAAGGCGAGCGACGTCCTGTCCTTTAGCAACCGAGTATCCCGGGTTTCGGCACCAAATGACAGAGACCAGCTCACAGGGATGCCTGAAATCGACAGACGGACTACCGCTCTGGTGGCAAGTAGCAATATTTTATTCTCCAAACGGAGTTTTTATACTCTTCTGGTTCCTCTTCGGACAATGATGAAGTGCTTCTAGTTAAGATAACATCGTGCTAGCATGCACTATTTACATACTTTATTACTATTCTTGTCGTGAGAAAGCAGGCTCTATAAGTTCTACAAACAAGGGTCTACGTGTCTGGCCAGAGTTCACATAACATCCTTAACTAAATCTGCAGGTGTTCCTGGGGTGTATACATTTAACTTGGGCCCTGGAATGGGGAGAAACCCATTATATTGCCAAGAACCTCTGTGTCCACATACTCCCTTCCAGGAGGAGCGGCTTTTGATCTCAGCACAGTGTTCTGTTATTGACCCTTCCAGGCCCTACAGAACATTGCTCTCAAGGCTTCTGGCTTCATCATTCTGCTTTTGACCCTTTCAGGCCCTCAAAATGTATAATGGCTCTCCTCACTGGATGACCCTTCAGGTCATGACAGCAGGTTCATAGACAGGCAAGTGCCTACGAGTTACAGCAGAGAGCATAAAAAAAGGCAGCACAACAACAGTGAAAGAAAACAAAATGTTTACTAAAATATCCAAAAAATACAAAGTACAGAGGACTTCTTAGGACCCTGCTTTTCCAGTGCAGCGAGATACACAGGCAGAAGCTTCTAAAAGACAAATCTGGAATTTTATATGTATATACACGCACCAAAACTATTTAGAATTCAGAGCTTTCTGTGCTCTCCTGTATAGAGTGAGCACTGACAAGGTGGAAGAAATAAAATCTGACAGTCCTTCACATAGATAGAAAGTTCTGTATGTTATTTCAAGCCTACTCTGAATAGCTGACACTCTTCCTGAACAAGGACAATTGAACTACTTTAAACAGGATGAAAAAGATTTGAGAGTACTTCAGCAGAATTAGAACAATTATGGGCATTAGGCCTCCATAGGAGCTTAAAGCACTTTAACGGGATAAAGAATAATTTAAGTGCCGTGCACTATAGGACAGTTCTGTCACTCCGGGACAAAGAGCTAACGAGCAGCAGCATTCTGATCTAGAACGTTCCCCTTAGCTGTTATTGGTGAATGTTTCCAATTCACCAGCAGAGCTTTCCTGAGCACATTCCTGTCACAGCTGAACAATCTATACTTAAGCAGACTCCTAAACATATAGTACATTTTACAGTGACAGTTCAGCAAGAGATGTGATTCAGACGCAGCTTTTTAGGAAACAAGCAACTTCTCATGGTTAGTTAGGCAGACAGGTTTTGCTGTGAACAGGGAAGTCACAGATGAAGAATCTATAGTACAGTGTTCTTCTATTCTCGATTTGCAGTTTGCAATGAAAGTGCTCCCGGGACAAAGAGCCAACGAGCAGCAGCATTCTGGGCTAGCACATTCCCTGTAGGACAAGGTCTTCGAGGCAGCGGAAAAACCCAAAGTACAGAACGATTGTTTAAGGGGGATGTGTTGGATAAGCTCGGCCACAGACCTTGGATAAGCTAAAAACAAGAACTCCCCTCAAGAAAAGAAGAGCAAGGAGTAACAGCTATATGGGCTACGTGCAAATGGCATAGCACGTAGCTAATGACCTGCAAAAAGAGTAGATATCTGTAGCTATGCAGCAATGCCAAATATTAGCTCATACAGCAATGGACTATAACCAATCAGTGTGAAACACGTCGCTTGTAAGTCACTTATAACTAGTATAAATATATGTTAAGAATACAATAAAATCAACATCTTGCTTGCATCAGGCTGTGTCCCGTCTCTCAATCGCAGCAAATTGGTGACCTGACGACGTGATCGATACGTGATCGATACCAGGGCCTATGATCCACCTATCTGAGTGGCATGCTGTGAGTCCCACAGAACTTTGAATGAGCTGCTGCAAGGAAGCAGGAATTGACGGGTCTTGCTAATCCCTCCACGGAAGAGAGGTGAGCTGTGGGAAACATGGGAAACCAGGTGTCTTCTCCTGTAAGAGATTTATATGTACTCATGAAAGCCCTTCTTAAGAAACAAGGGAAAAATATTTCTGGGCATGATCTTAAAGTAATACTTAAATGGGTACAGGCGTAAATACCCACTGTAACTGAGTCTACTATTTTTACGCGGGAACTTTGGGATGATGTGGGGGTTAAACTGTGGGATGCAGCAAGCACAGGGAATGCTGAAGCACAGCGTATGCTCCCATGGTGGAGGAGTATTTTGAGACTTTAAAAGTACAAGAAAAGAGCCCCCGAGACAAGGTGAAAGGGGAGGAGGACTCTCCAATTATCCCTCTGCTATCACCAGTAAATGATGGACCCTCCGCGGTACCAGAACTGTGTGCCATCGGCTATCCTCCTGAGGAGGATCCCTTTGATCCAGGACCGTTGAACCTTGAAAAGGAGCCAGACCTTTATCCACCTGATCCGCATGATATATGGGTTAATATAAGGCGCCAAGCCTTACAAGAGGGAGAATTAGAAATCGCGAAAACCATAGTAGCCCCCATTATTTACCAAGGGTGGGGGGCTCATTGGGAGGCTCTTTCTTTTTTAGTAGTTAAGGAGTTGTGCCGTACGGTAAAGGAACATAGTCTCTCTTCACCGTATTTTACGAGTCTATTGTCCTCTGGTTTTGATATGTATGTCATGACCCCCCATGATTTAAAGTCTCTAGCTCAACTGCTGTTAACGTCCATGCAATATTCCTGGTGGGAGGCTCAGTGGAGAAGGGGGTTACAAATCCTTATTCAGACTTATGCCGGTAACAATAACCCTGACCTAGCTGCACTTACTATTGAACATCTCACTGGTACAGGTCCTCATGCTAATCCTGTGGGTCAGGTTCGCATCCCATAGGAGGCTTTAGAGGCAGCGCGAGGAGAGGTGAAAAAGGCCTTTTTGAAGGTCCCCGATTCCCAAAATCCACAAAAAGCGTTTACTACTATCACCCAGGAACCCCGAGAGCCTTATATACAATTTATAGATAGATTACAACAGGCTCTTGAACGACAAGTAGATAATGCGGAGGCCCGGGAAATTTTATTGCTGAAACTAGCTGTTGAGAACACTAATGAGGATTGTAAGAAGCTGTTAAAATCTCTCCCAAACCCAAACTCTACATTGCTTGAAATGGTGGAGGCTTGTAACAGAATTGGTACTATGGATCATAAATATGAGACTATAGCTGTGGCTTTCGCGGCCATGCGCAGTCCGATGAGTCCAACAGGACCGGGAAACAATTGTTATGGTTGCGGGAAGCCCGGCTATCTGAAAAAAAATTGTCTAAGTACTAATGCTGGAACTCAACCCAAAGCACCTGGAATTTGTCCCAGATGCCGAAAAGGGCACCATTATGCTAATCAATGTCACTCTAAGTATGATTTTCAGGGACAACCGATACAGGGAAACCGACCACGGAGAGCGGGGCAGCGACACGCGCAGACACAAATACCACACCCAACCTTCCAAGCCCCTCAGAGGGAAACAGCACCACCTCATGTCTTCGCCCAGCAACAAGAGGTAGCGCCGGACTGGACCTGGCAACCTCACACACGGTAACATTATTCAATTCTATGGTTCAGTTATTATCGACAGATGTCTCGGGACCTTTACCCCCAGGGACTCAAGCATTATTGTTGGGAAGATCATCTACAACCTTAACGGGACTATTTGTGTTACCAGGTGTCATTGACTCTGATAGTGTTGGTGAAATTAAGATCATGGTGTGGACCCCATTCCCCCCCTGTACGGTGCCGAAAGGTAGCTGTATAGCGCAATTGGTATTAATTCCCAGGGGGACAGACACCCCTGATTCTCACCAACCCTATCAAAGGAGGGGAGGCTTCGGATCTACAGGGGATCCACAAATCTTATGGGTGCAGTCTATCTCCCAAAAGGAACCTCTATGTCAATGTACCCTCATTCGCGGGAAACAACAAATAGTGCTTAATGGGATTATTGACACTGGAGCTGATGTTACTGTAATAACTCAGGCCAAATGGCCACCACAATGGCCTTTAGCCAATGTTTCCCAAACATTAGCTGGAATCCATGGGACTGGTAGCAGTCACCAAAGTCTGGAATTAATCCAAATTCGAGGTCCAGAGGGACACATAGCCTCCATTAAGCCTTTTGTATTGCCCGTTCCGATGATCTTGTGGGGGCGAGATGTGTTGCCCCAGTGGGGGATGTCTATTCAGACCCATTTTTAGATGGGGCCATTGAAGTGCACGACACCCTGAAAATAACCTGGAGGACTGAGACCCCCATTTGGGTTGATCAGTGGCCCCTTCCACTGGAAAAGCTTCACGCCCTCCAAGAATTAGTTGCCGAACAATTGCTGAAAGGACATATTGTGCCTTCTACCAGTCCTTGGAATTCACCTAGTTTTGTTATCAAAAAACAGTCTGGCAAATGGCGCTTACTCCATGACCTTAGAAAAATTAATGGCGCTATGGAAGATATGGGGGCCCTACAACCCAGCCTCCCGTCCCCTACTATGATTCCTCGAGATTGGCATTTGACTGTAATCTATCTCAAAGATTGTTTTTTCAATATCTCCTTGCATCCAAATGGTGCTCCTAAATTCGCTTTTTCTGTTCCAAGCGTTAACATGCAAGTTCCGTTGCAGAGATGCCAGTGGGTTGTACTACCACAAGGAATGAAGAATAGCCCTACAACTTGTCAGTGGTATGTAGCTAAAGTGCTTAGCCCTGTCAGGGTCACTGTGCCCAGTGCTTTGCTATATCATTACATGGATGATATTCTAGTGGCTGCACAACACCACGAGATCATGGAGGAAGCCGTAGCCCTTGTCACGGCCGCTGTTGATTCGGTGGGCCTTTGTATTGCGCCAGAAAAAATTCAAAAAATATCGCCATGGAAGTATTTGGGCTGGCGTATAAGGGCTCAGTCCGTGATTCCACAACCTTTACAGATACGAGCAGATGTAAAAAATTTACACGATGTACAGAAACTATTAGGAACAATTAATTGGATCCATCCGCTGTTGGGAATTTCTAACACAGACTTAGGTCCGTTATTCAAACTGCTCAAGGGAGACACTGACTTGTGTTCCCACCGCAGTCTTGGCCCCGAGGCCATTGATTCTTTACAGAAAGTTGCTACAGCAATTGGCTTTAAACAAGCGCATCGGTGGGCTCCCGAGTTCCCTTTTTATCTAATCATTTTAAACCCCGCTCAACAACCTCATGCTCTGATATTCCAGGGGGATCCTAGAAAATCAGACCCACTGTTGATCATTGAATGGATCTTTTTGCCGAATCAATCCTCAAAACTATTTTTACTCAGCACGAAATGTTTGCTTGCTTAATCATTAAAGCCAGGCAGCGCTTATTAACATTATCAGGAATGGATTTTACTTGCATCTGTCTGCCCGTGGCAAATCTGTATTTGCAATGGCTTTATCAGCAATCAGATGCCTTCACTATGGCACTTACTGACTATACAGGACAACTCGCATCCCATCCTCCTTCGCATAAGTTATTCAATGCTGATTTTCGATTAATGCCTAAACCAAAAAAGAGTAACCAGCCATTACAAGCCCTCACTGTATTTACAGATGGGTCTGGGAAAACGCACAAGTCAGTTATCTTATGGTGGGATGACCAACATGAACGATGGAACTCAGACATAGACACCGTTCTTGAGTCCCCCCAAATAGTGGAACTGTCTGCGGTAGTTCGAGTTTTCCGAAAGTGGACCACACCACTTAATCTTGTTACTGATTCTGCTTATGTTGCAGGGATTGTAGAGAGAGCTGAAGCATCTTTGCTGCGTGACGTCTCACATCCTAACTTTTTTGCCTTGTTACAGGAGCTCATCTTTCTTTTGGATTCTCATCCTCACCCCTATTTTGTTATGCATATTAGATCACACACTTCTCTACCTGGCTTTATTGCAGAAGGGAATCGACGAGCCGATCTGTTGACATTACCAGTGCAGGTATTGCCCGATCACATAGCACAAGCTAAACTTAGCCATTCCTTTTTTCACCAGAATGCGGGAGGCCTTAAAAGACAGTTTGGCTTCACCTCTCAGCAAGCATCTAATATCATCGCTGTATGCCCGGATTGCCAAAGACATTCTTTCCCGTCAATAGCAGGAAGAGTTAATCCCAAAGGACTGCAAAGTTTATAATTATGGCAAACGGATGTAACTCACTATTCAGAGTTTGGTAAACTGAAGTATATTCACTCTTCTATAGATACCTTCTCTGGTGCCTTGTTCGCTTCTTGTCACACAGGAGAAAAGGCACGTGACGTCTGCAAACATTTGATGCGTGCCTTCGCTACTTTGGGTATACCCTCTCAAATAAAAACAGATAATGGACCTGCATACATCTCAACCGCAACGAAGGCGTTCTTTGACTCTTGGGGCATAACCCATATTACTGGTATCCCTCATTCCCCCACAGGTCAATCTTTGATTGAACGCTCTCACCAATCGCTGAAACACCTGTTGCAACAACAGAAAGGGGGAATAGGAACTGTTACTCCTGAGGAGCGCTTGCAGAAAGCTTTGAATGTTTTTAATTTTTTTAATTGTTCTTTGATAGATAACAACCCTCCAATTGTTCGACATTTTAATACAGCTTTGTCACTTGAGGCACAAGTCAAAGCCCCGGTATTGGTTCGCGACCCAGAAACAGGTAAGGTCATGGGACCATATCCTCTTGTTACATGGGGCAGAAGTTATGCTTGTGTCTCCACAGAGAACGGCCCCCGATGGATCCCGGCAAAGAATGTGCGACCCTTCTGTGAATCCTTACAACAACCATCTGGTGAAAACCTCAATCATCCTCGGGACCAGTTCCCTGAACAACAATTTGACCAATTCACGGAGGAAGATCGGGACGACAGGGGCTGTACACGGGAAGCGCAAAAAAACTGTATGAACCAGGGCAGAAAAACACCCATCGCTGGAATCACTTGCGTCTTATGGAAATCTTGTAAACCTTGGGTTTTGTGTATATGTTATACCTGTGAGAAGGAGTGGTGGCGCTGAGCAACTCTCTCAAAGTGATGGTGTGAGGACTGTTTAGAAAAAGAGATTGATGTGCTAAGACTTTTGCTTGCCACAGGACATGAATTATCAGGGAATGATCGATATGTAGGAGAGTGTATAAATTGAGCTAATTTAGTAGAAAAAAAGGGCACGAGAGGCTAGTATTTGCAATATAGAGTGCAGTAGAATAAATTTAGTACCCGCTATATGAGCCATCCTTAAACAGGACTGGACTCAAACAATGCAAGAAACGGTTTGCATGGAAAATCGAAAAAGGAACGAAAGGCATTTTTCAATTAGTAATTCTTATTATGATCATGTCAGGAAGCATGTGGAGCTACCCCATTTTTGTCTAACTGCCCTAATCCCCGATACATCTATGATCTTACAACATCACCTTTCCCACAGAGTAAGACAAGCAATTCATGCATACACCTCTGAGCGCAATGACAATGTAAAATTTTGGTCTTATGGACAGCGTTTCGCCACCTCTCTCCTATTACCTGGAGGTGCAGCCGCAAAAGCATTAGCAACTCTGGATAAACTCGGCTGTTGGCTTGCAAAACAAATGAACGCTACTAGCAATGTGCTTTCTGGACTTTTATTAGATGCAGACAGTGTGCAACATGCTACCCTTCAAAATAGAGCTGCAATAGATTTTTTGCTTTTGGCTCAGGGACATGGTTGTGAGAATTTTGAAGGTATGAGTTGTATGAATCTTCCTGATCACTCGGAATCTATTCATGCGAGCATTCAACAGCTCAGGATGGGAGCCTCCAAACTTCAACGAAGTGACAGTTGGGATTGGTTAGATAAACTTTTTGAAGGATGGGGGCTGTCAGGATGGCTAAGGAGTCTTGTAAATATGATTGTGTATGCTTTGGCTGTCTTTATTCTTTTATTACTTTTTTTTACCATGCTTATTGCAATGCCTGCAAGGATTAATGGCACATTCTTTAAAAAGGATCCTTGTCGTGCAACAGGAAGGGAGAGATGTAGGACAAGGTCTGACAAGCAGTGGAAAAATCCAAAGTACAGAACGATTGTTTAAGGGGGATGTGTTGGATAAGCTAAAAACAAGAACTCCCCTCAAGAAAAGAAGAGCAAGGAGTAACAGCTATTTGTCTACGTGCAAATGGCATAGCAACCATCTAGATAGGAGGAAACCTTGTTACTAAGGAAGCTAATGACCTGCAAAAAGAGAAAATATCTGTAGCTATGCAGCAATACCAAATATTAGCTCATACAGCAATGGACTATAACCAATCAGCATGAAACGCATCGCTTGTAAGTCACTTATAAGTAGTATAAATATATGTTAAGTATACAATAAAATCGACATCTTGCCTGCATCAGGCTGTGTCCCATCTCTCAATCGCGGCAGTTCCCCTTAGCTGTTATTGGTGAATGTTTCCAATTCATCAGCAGAGCTTTCCTGAGCACATTCCTGTCGCAGCTTAACAATCTATACTTAAGCAGACTCCCAAATGTATTGTGCATTTTACAGTGACAGTGCTGCAAGAGATGTGATTCTCATGCAGCTTTTTAGGAAACAAGCAACTTCTCATGGTTAGTTAGGCAGAAAGATTTTG
>NC_071440.1:17040999-17041216 GCF_017976375.1 Cuculus canorus
TCAAAAAAGAGCACCAGAGGATGTAAAGAGAAGTGATGTTAATGAGACGAATCCATTAAAAATAATTATATCAGTAATTTCTTATTTCCAGTATATGTACACCACTAACAACTATTCAGAGAACTCTATCAGAGTACTACCATAATCATGGCAAGACATTAATCGCTAAGAAATAAATATACTGCTATCTTCTTACTTTCATCTCCACTTTATGGAT